>NW_027012866.1:0-18009 GCF_036934945.1 Oncorhynchus masou masou
CTGGAGGAGACCGAGACAGAGAGATGGAGAGACAGAGAAATACCCTAATGTGACATTTAATATGGTGGATTTGGTAGATAAGAGAGCCAGTCATTCACCTCTGGGAAAAAGTTCACATCTATTAGAAATAGCAATGAACATCTGACGTTTGCCATTTCAGAACCCACAAAGTTTTTTTAATGAATGGAGGAAGTTATTACATTTTATATTAATAGCGTTTCTCTTAGTGAAGGTCTTTAAAATGTGTTTTCAGCAGGTATAGAGAAGAACCAAAAAGACTTGGATTATCCCAGTCTGTTTTCTAAGACACTGCATGTTATATGGACATTGGCACACAAAAGACTGTCCCTCACCTCAAAATAAGTGTAGACAGACTCTCTCCTTGCGTTTTAGCAACCGTCTGTAGTGCGTGTTCACCAAACATACATTGTGCTTTAACAAAGAACTCTCCTTACAAAGCCAGATCAACACAGAACACACCCGGAAGGCCTCTGTCTACATGGATTAACAGGAAAAAGGCTGATCTGGGAGGGGTGAGCTAGCTAGCGTGTTATTGGGTGAAATCATGCTGAAACTGCCCCTCGGAGCAGAATAGCTGTGTGTGTGTGTGTGTGTGTGTGTGTGTGTGTGTGTGTACCTACCTACCTGTAGATAGCTGTGGGAGCATCCTCATCTCAGCAGCAGCCTGCCTCTTCCCATATCCTCAATCCCGGCCCTCCTCCTCATCCTTCTCATACACACACATCACTGAGGAGGACACATACGCACACACCATTCGTGAGCCTAGCCCTATTAATGTTTGTCGATTCAGGTGAATCGCTTGTTAGCGCTCTGGGAGTAAGCATGGCTATCTTTCAGGTAAACTCAACCCCAGCCTACACATAGTCTACACAGGAGGTTGGTATACCTGAATTGGGGAGGATGGAGCTCGTGTAAAGGCTGGGTGATTTGTAGAAATGGGATGACATACTTCAAACACAGGGTTTCCATTCCATTCTCTCCGTTCCAGACATTATTATGAGTCGTCACTCCCCTCAGCAGCCTCCTCTGGTTTACACACATGGACTTTCAATCTGTCTTTTATTCATCCCTCTCTTCTTTCGGTTCTTTCTTTAGGGGGGTGTGTGTGTGTGTGTGTGTCACCTTCTACGGTCCATTTTTCACTGAGCTGTTTGGTCTTTTTAGTGACGGACAGTGTTTAAATATGAGCGTGCAGGTATCATTTGTACATAAGAACTGCATGGTGCCACACACACACACACAGATGTAAATGGGCTGCGTTTCAGCTGAGACAGGGATAATCTATCTAGTATTGTGTCTAAGAGCTGTCAAGAGTACAGGTGAGATCTAGCCGGGAGGACCACACACACACACACACACACACACACACACACACACACACACACACACACACACACACACACACACACACACACACACACACAAATAAGGTCCACCCTATGTTTCCCTCTTTACTCTCAGTTGGGACTGTGTGTGAGATATACATATTTTCTTTAGATACAGAATATTATTTTTCAGATGTATGTGGGTATGGAATGCATTGGCGTGTGGCTTTCCACGTTTAATGAGTGCCTCTGCTCGTATGTGTGTGTGTGTGTGTGTGTGTGTGTGTGTGTGTGTGTGTGTGTGCGAGAGAGAGAGACCCTTCTTGTTCACAGCTGTTCCATAGCCACTCAGCTGCGCTGTGAGTCACTTAGATGATTGAATACACCTCTGTCACACATCACTCTGCACTTAGACACTGTACTCAGCCTGCACTTAGACAGAGAGAGACAGCCAAACACAGAAACTATGTCAGGCCTGACCCAGGGAGGTAGGGATGATCTATAAGGGGTATTAATACACAATATAATACGTCTTGTGGGGCTTTAAAGGTGAAGCTAGAAGTATGATGCTCATTTACATATCGATATATTCATGATAAAAGGTGAGAGAGAGGCAGCGACTTGTTTGTTTGATCAAGTAAAGAGTATACTGTGTGTTTTGTGTTTGTGGGGGAGAGAAACCCATAGTCCCGTCTGTATACTGTGTGTTTTGTGTTTGTGGGGGAGATAAACCCATAGTCCCGTCTGTATACTGTGTGTTTTGTGTTTGTGGGGAGAGAAACCCATAGTCCCGTCTGTATACTGTGTGTCTTGTGTTTGTGGGGAGAGAAACCCATAGTCCCGTCTGTATACTGTGTGTTTTGTGTTTGTGGGGGAGAGAAACCCATAGTCCCGTCTGTATACTGTGTGTCTTGTGTTTGTGGGGGAGAGAAACCCATAGTCCCGTCTGTATACTGTGTGTTTTGTGTTTGTGGGGGAGAGAAACCCATAGTCCCGTCTGTATACTGTGTGTCTTGTGTTTGTGGGGGAAGAAACCCATAGTCCCGTCTGTATACTGTGTGTTTTGTGTTTGTGGGGGAGAGAAACCCATAGTCCCGTCTGTATACTGTGTGTCTTGTGTTTGTGGGGGAGAGAAACCCATAGTCCCGTCCTGTATACTGTGTGTTTTGTGTTTGTGGGGGAGAGAAACCCATAGTCCCGTCTGTATACTGTGTGTTTTGTGTTTGTGGGGAGAGAAACCCATAGTCCCGTCTGTATACTGTGTGTTTTTGTGTTTGTGGGGGAGAGAAACCCATAGTCCCGTCTGTATACTGTGTGTTTTGTGTTTGTGGGGAAGAAACCCATAGGTCCCGTCTGTATACTGTGTGTCTTGTGTTTGTGGGGGAGAGAAACCCATAGTCACGTCTGTATACTGTGTGTCTTGTGTTTGTTGAGGAGAGAAACCCATAGTCCCGTCTGTATACTGTGTGTTTTTGTGTTTGTGGGGAGAGAAACCCATAGTCCCGTCTGTATACTGTGTGTTTTGTGTTTGTGGGGAGAGAAACCCATAGTCCCGTCTGTATACTGTGTGTTTTGTGTTTGTGGGGAGAGAAACCCATAGTCCCGTCTGTATACTGTGTGTTTTGTGTTTGTGGGGAGAGAAACCCATAGTCCCGTCTGTATACTGTGTGTTTTGTGTTTGTGGGGGAGAGAAACCCATAGTCCCGTCTGTATACTGTGTGTTTTGTGTTTGTGGGGAGAGAAACCCATAGTCATGTCTGTATACTGTGTGTTTTGTGTTTGTGGGGGAGAGAAACCCATAGTCCACGTCTGTATACTGTGTGTTTTGTGTTTGTGGGGAGAGAAACCCATAGTCCCGTCTGTATACTGTGTGTCTTGTGTTTGTTGAGGAGAGAAACCCATAGTCCCGTCTGTATACTGTGTGTTTTGTGTTTGTGGGGGAAAACCCATAGTCCCGTCTGTATACTGTGTGTTTTGTGTTTGTGGGGGAGAGAAACCCATAGTCCCGTCTGTATACTGTGTGTTTTGTGTTTGTGGGGGAGAGAAACCCATAGTCCCGTCTGTATACTGTGTGTTTTGTGTTTGTGGGGGAGAGAAACCCATAGTCCCGTCTGTATACTGTGTGTCTTGTGTTTGTTGAGGGAGAGAAACCCATAGTCCCGTCTGTATACTGTGTGTTTTGTGTTTGTGGGGGAGAGAAACCCATAGTCCCGTCTGTATACTGTGTGTTTTTGTGTTTGTGTGGGAGAGAAACCCATAGTCCCGTCTGTATACTGTGTGTTTTTGTGTTTGTGGGGGAGAGAAACCCATAGTCCCGTCTGTATACTGTGTGTTTTGTGTTTGTGGGGAGAGAAACCCATAGTCCGTCTGTATACTGTGTGTTTTGTGTTTGTGGGGAGAGAAACCCATAGTCCCGTCTGTATACTGTGTGTTTTGTGTTTGTGGGGGAGAGAAACCCATAGTCATGTCTGTATACTGTGTGTTTTGTGTTTGTGGGGGAGAGAAACCCATAGTCCCGTCTGTATACTGTGTGTTTTGTGTTTGTGGGAGAGAAACCCCATAGTCCCGTCTGTATACTGTGTGTCTTGTGCTTTGTTGAGGAGAGAAACCCATGGTCCACGTCTGTATGACTGTGTGTTTTGTGTTTGTGGGGGAGAGAAACCCATAGTCCCGTCTGTATACTGTGTGTTTTGTGTTTGTGGGGGAGAGAAACCCATAGTCCCGTCTGTATACTGTGTGTTTTGTGTTTGTGTGGGGAGAAAACCCATAGTCCCGTCTGTATACTGTGTGTTTTGTGTTTGTGGGGGAAAGAAACCCATAGTCCCGTCTGTATACTGTGTGTTTGTGTGTTATGTGGGGAGAGAAACCCATAGTCCCGTCTGTATACTGTGTGTTTTGTGTTTGTGAGGGAGAAAACCCATAGTCATGTCTGTATACTGTGTGTTTTTGTGTTTGTGGGGAGAGAAACCCATAGTCCCGTCTGTATACTGTGTGTTTTTGTGTTTGTGGGGAGAGAAACCCATAGTCCGTCTGTATACTGTGTGTTTTGTGTTTGTGGGGGAGAGAAACCCATAGTCCCGTCTGTATACTGTGTGTTTTGTGTTTGTGGGGGAGAGAAACCCATAGTCCCGTCTGTATACTGTGTGTTTTTGTGTTTGTGGGGAGAGAGACCCATAGTCCCGTCTGTATACTGTGTGTTTTGTGTTTGTGGGGGAGAGAAACCCATAGTCCCGTCTGTATACTGTGTGTTTTGTGTTTGTGGGGGAGAGAAACCCATAGTCCCGTCTGTATACTGTGTGTTTTTGTGTTTGTGGGGGAGAGAAACCCATAGTCCCATCTGTATACTGTGTGTTTTGTGTTTGTGGGGGAGAGAAACCCATAGTCCCGTCTGTATACTGTGTGTTTTGTGTTTGTGGGGGAGAGAAACCCATAGTCCCGTCTGTATACGTGTGTGTTTTGTGTTTGTGGGGGAGAGAAACCCATAGTCCCGTCTGTATACTGTGTGTTTTGTGTTTGTGGGGGAGAGAAACCCATAGTCCCGTCTGTATACTGTGTGTTTTGTGTTTGTGGGGAGAAAACCCATAGTCATGTCTGTATACTGTGTGTTTTGTGTTTGTGGGGAGAGAAACCCATAGTCCCGTCTGTATACTGTGTGTTTTGTGTTTGTGGGGGAGAGAAACCCATAGTCCCGTCTGTATACTGTGTGTTTTGTGTTTGTGGGAGAAAACCATAGTCCCGTCTGTATACTGTGTGTTTTGTGTTTGTGGGGAGAGAAACCCATAGTCCCGTCTGTATACTGTGTGTTTTGTGTTTGTGGGGGAGAGAAACCCATAGTCCCGTCTGTATACTGTGTGTTTTGTGTTTGTGGGGGAGAGAAACCCATAGTCCCGTCTGTATACTGTGTGTTTTGTGTTTGTGGGGGAGGAAACCCATAGTCCCGTCTGTATACTGTGTGTTTTGTGTTTGTGGGGAGAGAAACCCATAGTCCGATCTGTATACTGTGTGTTTTGTGTTTGTGGGGGAGAGAAACCCATAGTCCCAGTCTGTATACTGTGTGTTTTGTGTTTGTGGGGGAGAGAAACCCATAGTCCCGTCTGTATACTGTGTGTTTTGTGTTTGTGGGGAGAGAAACCCATAGTCCCGACTGTATACTGTGTGTTTTGTGTTTGTGGGGGAGAGAAACCCATAGTCCCGTCTGTATACTGTGTGTTTTGTGTTTGTGGGGGAGGAAACCCATAGTCATGTCTGTATACTGTGTGTTTTGTGTTTGTGGGAGAGAAACCCATAGTCCCGTCTGTATACTGTGTGTTTTGTGTTTGTGGGGAGAGAGAACCCATAGTCCCGTCTGTATACTGTGTGTTTTGTGTTTGTGGGGAGAGAAACCCATAGTCCCGCTCTGTATACTGTGTGTTTTGTGTTTGTGGGGGAGAGAAACCCATAGTCCCGTCTGTATACTGTGTGTTTTTGTGTTTGTGGGGGAGAGAAACCCATAGTCATGTCTGTATACTGTGTTAACTGCAGGCACACAAACCAAATGTCAACAACACACTCTCCTCTCTTTTCCTTCTTCTCCTCTTCTCCTTTCCTCCTCCTCCTCTTTTTCTTCTTCTCTCTTCTCCTCTTCTCCTTTCCTCCTCCTCTTCTCCTACATACTCCTCTCCCACCTATATGGATCCCTGTTTCTCTCTCTCCCTTCTCTCCCATCCTCCTGTTTACATACTCCTCTCCAACCTCTTCTTCTCCATCACCTGTTTACATACTCCTCTCCCACCTATCCCTGGATCCCCTGTTTACATACTCCTCTCCCACCTCCTTGGATCCCCTCCTTTACATACTCCTCTCCCCACCTATATGAATGCCTGTTTCTACTCTCTCCCCTTCTCTACACATCCCCTGTTTACATACTCCTCTCCAACCTATATGCATCTCCTCCTTTACATCCTCTCTCCAACCTATATGGATCCCTGTTTACATACTCCTCTCCCACCTATGGATCCCTGTTTACATACTCCTCTCCTCTTTCTTCTTCTCTCTTCTCCTCTTCTCCTTTCCTCCCTCTCTCCTCCCTCCTCTCCTCTCCTCTTTTTCTTCTTCTCTCTTCTCTCCTCTTTTCCTCTCCTCCTCCTCTTCTCCTGCATTCTCCTCTCCTCTTTTTCTTCTTCTCTCTTCTCCTCTTCTCCTTTCCTCCTCCTCCTCTCCTGCATACTCCTCTCCTCTTTTCTTCTTCTCTCTTCTCCTCTTCTCCTTTCCTCCTCCTCCTCTCCTGCATACTCCTCTCCTCTTTTTCTTCTTCTCTCTTCTCCTCTTCTCCTTTCCTCCTCCTCTTCTCCTGCATACTCCTCTCCTCTTTCTTCTTCTCTCTTCTCCTCTTCTCCTTTCCTCCTCCTCTCTCCTACATCTCCCTCTCCTCTTCTTCTTCTCTCTTCTCCTCTTCTCCTTTCCTCCTCCTCCTCTCCTGCATACTCTTCTCCTCTTTTTCTTCTTCTCTCTTCTCCTCTTCTCCTTTCCTCCTCCTCCTCTCCTGCATACTCCTCTCCTCTTTTTCTTCTTCTCTCTGCTCCTCTTTCCCTTCCTCTCCTCTCTGGTAAGATTCATTGAGGACGATAGAGCCAGATGTCAGAGAGATGCTAAGGCTGGCTGTACGATCCTTCCAGAGTGGTCATAACGCTGAGCTAGAGGTCAATGGCTCAAACTCTGTGTACTGTGGTGTCTACGGACATTGTCGTCTCGGGTTGTTTACAACGTTTAGCTCTGACAGAGACAAGAGTCCCATGGGGGTTCTGGACGTCTCTCACACACACGCACACGCATGCACACACACACACACATTGCACATCTCGTCACTACTACAACCTATGTCAGAGCAGACCACCTGTCTCCACATACACACACACACACACACACACACACACACACACACACACACACACACACACACACACACACACACACACACACACACACACACACACACACACACACACACACACACACGTGTTCTGACTTAGAGCCAGCTGTAGAGATCTCTGTCAACCTCTCTCTCTTTCTCTCTCCAACCTTACACTGACACAGCTGATCCCAAAGTTTACTGCAAACTTCCTTCCTTCCTCCAAATGAGATATTTTCTTTCCCCCTTCCTTTAGATATTACATGATTTGCACAGTCAAGACGGTTTATAATGAGTCGCGTGTGTTTATATTTGCCACTGTGGTGTTGTCTGAGACGGACATGAAAGTGGTTGTCTGTAGCAGAACAGTCTGTGTGATTGATTTACTCTCATATCTGGGTTTGTTTATTCGTTGCTAATCTAACGCTTCTTTGAGGCTTCCAGGAATTCTTCATCTTTACTGCTGTAGACTAATGTGTGTCGTCTGCACATAGTAAATTGACATGCCTTTCTCTTTCTCCTTTCTCCTTCCCACGCCATTCCCCTTTCTCTTTCTCCTGGCCCATCTCCCTCCCTCCACCCTCCTCCCTTCCCCTCCCTCTATCCCTCCCTCTATCTCTCCCCCCTCTTGCTCCTGGCCCATCTCCCTCCCTCCACCCTCCTCTCCCCTTCCCCTCCCTCTATCTCTCCTCCCTCTTGCTCCTGGCCCATCTCCCTCCCTTCCTCCTCCTCTATCCCTCTTTCTCCTGCAGCATATATCGGAGTTATTAGCAGTGGTGCGCCTTCCCTTCATCCACCCGTCCTACCTGCTGAAGCGTTGTGGACAACGAGAGTTAATAAAGACGTCGGAAGCGTGTCTGAGACCTGGTCAACGAGGCCAAGCGATATCACATGTTACCTCACGCCAGACAGGAGATGCAGACTCCTAGGACACGGCCACGGCTATCTGCAGGTAGGTGTACACCAGGGATGGGCAACTGACCGGGCTCCTCGGATCACTAGTTATACTTTTTAAAATAATATAATATATATATATTCATTATTTTAGCGTGGGGGGGACTCCGTCAGGGTCTCAACTTACTGTTAGAATAGTAGAATTTTGAAATGTGGTTGTGCATCAGCAGTTTTCCTCTTATGTCAGTCACTGATAGTCACTCAGTTAGCCCATGTCAGCTATTTTCTTTTAAATTAGTCTAGCAGCCAGCTATCTAAACTTAGTAATCATGGTCGAATCACCGGCTGAGGGGCCCCCATTTTGATTTTGTTAGTCTCACTCAGATATCATATTAAAAACTTTAAACATTTCTCTTCACCCTATGGCAAGATTTTTTAAATTGCAGGAAATTAGCTGTGAAACAGCACATTTTCCTCTCCGCCCCATGGCAAAATGAGTAGAATTGCATGAAATGAGTTATAAAATTGCTAAATATTCTCTCCGCCCCATGGCAAAATGTGTAGAATTGCGTCCAACTTGCTTTAAATGTGCAACTCTCTCTTTGATACAAGAGCCTTAGGCTGTAGCCTAAACCTATTCCTTTTTTTTGTTCGACACTCCTTCACTATCTTGTGTCAAGCTGATTCAAAAAACGTAGCCTATATTCCCTTCTCCATCTCCTTCTGATAGGCTACGCTTTCATCATTTTCTGCATGGCTTTCTCCGGATCAGACAACGGGATGTAACAGAGTTCCATCTCAAGAAGTTGTTTGAATAGCCTAAAATGTAAGGCAGCCAGGGGACCAATAATGAGAGAGAACGAGCAATATCAATTGCCGGTAAGAAAAATGTTACGACAAGTTTAATCAAAGCTTATTTAGAAAGAAATGATCCATACAAGCCGGGAAAATCATTCCATGCAGGTTGAAATGAAACCCAAATGGCCAACAACTTATCATAAAATCTTTAAGACAAGTTCAAGTGGAACAGTAGCTCTTCCCAAAAAATCTTCTAGCCTAAGAAGGTATTGTCCTAGTTTAATCAAAGCTTATTTAGAAAGAAATGATCCATACAAGCCGGGGAAAATCATTCCATGTGAGGTTGAAATGAAACCCAAATGGCCAACAACTTATCATAAAATCTTTAAGACAAGTTCAAGTGGAACAGTAGCTCTTCCCAAAAAATCTTCTAGCCTAAGAAGGTATTGTCCTAGTTTAATCAAAGCTTATTTAGAAAGAAATGATCCATACAAGCCGGGAAAATCATTCCATGTGAGGTTGAAATGAAACCCAAATGGCCAACAACTTATCATAAAATCTTTAAGACAAGTTCAAGTGGAACAGTAGCTCTTCCCAAAAAATCTTCTAGCCTAAGAAGGTATTGTCCTGAAGGTGCCGCTTTCAATAAGCAGAGGCTACTCTCAATCACAGCTTTATGAGAGATGGAACCAACAATACTCTTTCAATAAGCAGAGGCTACTCTCAATCACAGCTTTATGAGAGATGGAACCAACAATACTCTTTCAATAAGCAGAGGCTACTCTCAATCACAGCTTTATGAGAGATGGAACCAACAATACTCTTTCAATAAGCAGAGGCTACTCTCAATCACAGCTTTATGAGAGATGGAACCAACAATACTCTTTCAATAAGCAGAGGCTACTCTCAATCACAGCTTTATGAGAGATGGAACCAACAATACTCTTTCAATAAGCAGAGGCTACTCTCAATCACAGCTTTATGAGAGATGGAACCAACAATACTCTTTCAATAAGCAGAGGCTACTCTCAATCACAGCTTTATGAGAGATGGAACCAACAATACTCTTTCAATAAGCAGAGGCTACTCTCAATCACAGCTTTACGAGAGATGGAACCAACAATACTCTTTCAATAAGCAGAGGCTACTCTCAATCACAGCTTTACGAGAGATGGAACCAACAATACTCTTTCAATAAGCAGAGGCTACTCTCAATCACAGCTTTATGAGAGATGGAACCAACAATACTCTTTCAATAAGCAGAGGCTACTCTCAATCACAGCTTTATGAGAGATGGAACCAACAATACTCTTTCAATAAGCAGAGGCTACTCTCAATCACAGCTTTATGAGAGATGGAACCAACAATACTCTTTCAATAAGCAGAGGCTACTCTCAATCACAGCTTTATGAGAGATGGAACCAACAATACTCTTTCAATAAGCAGAGGCTACTCTCAATCACAGCTTTATGAGAGATGGAACCAACAATACTCTTTCAATAAGCAGAGGCTACTCTCAATCACAGCTTTACGAGAGATGGAACCAACAATACTCTTTCAATAAGCAGAGGCTACTCTCAATCACAGCTTTACGAGAGATGGAACCAACAATACTCTTTCAATAAGCAGAGGCTACTCTCAATCACAGCTTTACGAGAGATGGAACCAACAATACTCTTTCAATAAGCAGAGGCTACTCTCAATCACAGCTTTACGAGAGATGGAACCAACAATACTCTTTCAATAAGCAGAGGCTACTCTCAATCACAGCTTTATGAGAGATGGAACCAACAATACTCTTTCAATAAGCAGAGGCTACTCTCAATCACAGCTTTATGAGAGATGGAACCAACAATACTCTTTCAATAAGCAGAGGCTACTCTCAATCACAGCTTTATGAGAGATGGAACCAACAATACTCTTTCAATAAGCAGAGGCTACTCTCAATCACAGCTTTATGAGAGATGGAACCAACAATACTCTTTCAATAAGCAGAGGCTACTCTCAATCACAGCTTTATGAGAGATGGAACCAACAATACTCTTTCAATAAGCAGAGGCTACTCTCAATCACAGCTTTATGAGAGATGGAACCAACAATACTCTTTCAATAAGCAGAGGCTACTCTCAATCACAGCTTTATGAGAGATGGAACCAACAATACTCTTTCAATAAGCAGAGGCTACTCTCAATCACAGCTTTATGAGAGATGGAACCAACAATACTCTTTCAATAAGCAGAGGCTACTCTCAATCACAGCTTTATGAGAGATGGAACCAACAATACTCTTTCAATAAGCAGAGGCTACTCTCAATCACAGCTTTATGAGAGATGGAACCAACAATACTCTTTCAATAAGCAGAGGCTACTCTCAATCACAGCTTTACGAGAGATGGAACCAACAATACTCTTTCAATAAGCAGAGGCTACTCTCAATCACAGCTTTATGAGAGATGGAACCAACAATACTCTTTCAATAAGCAGAGGCTACTCTCAATCACAGCTTTACGAGAGATGGAACCAACAATACTCTTTCAATAAGCAGAGGCTACTCTCAATCACAGCTTTATGAGAGATGGAACCAACAATACTCTTTCAATAAGCAGAGGCTACTCTCAATCACAGCTTTATGAGAGATGGAACCAACAATACTCTTTCAATAAGCAGAGGCTACTCTCAATCACAGCTTTATGAGAGATGGAACCAACAATACTCTTTCAATAAGCAGAGGCTACCTCAATCACAGCTTTATGAGAGATGGAGCCAACAATACTCTTTCAATAAGCAGAGGCTACTCTCAATCACAGCTTTATGAGAGATGGAACCAACAATACTCTTTCAATAAGCAGAGGCTACTCTCAATCACAGCTTTATGAGAGATGGAACCAACAATACTCTTTCAATAAGCAGAGGCTACTCTCAATCACAGCTTTATGAGAGATGGAACCAACAATACTCTTTCAATAAGCAGAGGCTACTCTCAATCACAGCTTTATGAGAGATGGAACCAACAATACTCTTTCAATAAGCAGAGGCTACTCTCAATCACAGCTTTATGAGAGATGGAACCAACAATACTCTTTCAATAAGCAGAGGCTACTCTCAATCACAGCTTTATGAGAGATGGAACCAACAATACTCTTTCAATAAGCAGAGGCTACTCTCAATCACAGCTTTATGAGAGATGGAACCAACAATACTCTTTCAATAAGCAGAGGCTACTCTCAATCACAGCTTTATGAGAGATGGAACCAACAATACTCTTTCAATAAGCAGAGGCTACTCTCAATCACAGCTTTATGAGAGATGGAACCAACAATACTCTTTCAATAAGCAGAGGCTACTCTCAATCACAGCTTTATGAGAGATGGAACCAACAATACTCTTTCAATAAGCAGAGGCTACTCTCAATCACAGCTTTATGAGAGATGGAACCAACAATACTCTTTCAATAAGCAGAGGCTACTCTCAATCACAGCTTTATGAGAGATGGAACCAACAATACTCTTTCAATAAGCAGAGGCTACTCTCAATCACAGCTTTATGAGAGATGGAACCAACAATACTCTTTCAATAAGCAGAGGCTACTCTCAATCACAGCTTTATGAGAGATGGAACAAACAATACTCTTTCAATAAGCAGAGGCTACTCTCAATCACAGCTTTATGAGAGATGGAACCAACAATACTCTTTCAATAAGCAGAGGCTACTCTCAATCACAGCTTTATGAGAGATGGAACCAACAATACTCTTTCAATAAGCAGAGGCTACTCTCAATCACAGCTTTATGAGAGATGGAACCAACAATACTCTTTCAATAAGCAGAGGCTACTCTCAATCACAGCTTTATGAGAGATGGAACCAACAATACTCTTTCAATAAGCAGAGGCTACTCTCAATCACAGCTTTATGAGAGATGGAACCAACAATACTCTTTCAATAAGCAGAGGCTACTCTCAATCACAGCTTTATGAGAGATGGAACCAACAATACTCTTTCAATAAGCAGAGGCTACTCTCAATCACAGCTTTATGAGAGATGGAACCAACAATACTCTTTCAATAAGCAGAGGCTACTCTCAATCACAGCTTTATGAGAGATGGAACCAACAATACTCTTTCAATAAGCAGAGGCTACTCTCAATCACAGCTTTATGAGAGATGGAACCAACAATACTCTTTCAATAAGCAGAGGCTACTCTCAATCACAGCTTTATGAGAGATGGAACCAACAATACTCTTTCAATAAGCAGAGGCTACTCTCAATCACAGCTTTATGAGAGATGGAACCAACAATACTCTTTCAATAAGCAGAGGCTACTCTCAATCACAGCTTTATGAGAGATGGAACCAACAATACTCTTTCAATAAGCAGAGGCTACTCTCAATCACAGCTTTATGAGAGATGGAACCAACAATACTCTTTCAATAAGCAGAGGCTACTCTCAATCACAGCTTTATGAGAGATGGAACCAACAATACTCTTTCAATAAGCAGAGGCTACTCTCAATCACAGCTTTATGAGAGATGGAACCAACAATACTCTTTCAATAAGCAGAGGCTACTCTCAATCACAGCTTTATGAGAGATGGAACCAACAATACTCTTTCAATAAGCAGAGGCTACTCTCAATCACAGCTTTATGAGAGATGGAACCAACAATACTCTTTCAATAAGCAGAGGCTACTCTCAATCACAGCTTTATGAGAGATGGAACCAACAATACTCTTTCAATAAGCAGAGGCTACTCTCAATCACAGCTTTATGAGAGATGGAACCAACAATACTCTTTCAATAAGCAGAGGCTACTCTCAATCACAGCTTTATGAGAGATGGAACCAACAATACTCTTTCAATAAGCAGAGGCTACTCTCAATCACAGCTTTATGAGAGATGGAACCAACAATACTCTTTCAATAAGCAGAGGCTACTCTCAATCACAGCTTTATGAGAGATGGAACCAACAATACTCTTTCAATAAGCAGAGGCTACTCTCAATCACAGCTTTATGAGAGATGGAACCAACAATACTCTTTCAATAAGCAGAGGCTACTCTCAATCACAGCTTTATGAGAGATGGAACCAACAATACTCTTTCAATAAGCAGAGGCTACTCTCAATCACAGCTTTATGAGAGATGGAACCAACAATACTCTTTCAATAAGCAGAGGCTACTCTCAATCACAGCTTTATGAGAGATGGAACCAACAATACTCTTTCAATAAGCAGAGGCTACTCTCAATCACAGCTTTATGAGAGATGGAACCAACAATACTCTTTCAATAAGCAGAGGCTACTCTCAATCACAGCTTTATGAGAGATGGAACCAACAATACTCTTTCAATAAGCAGAGGCTACTCAATCACAGCTTTATGAGAGATGGAACCAACAATACTCTTTCAATAAGCAGAGGCTACTCTCAATCACAGCTTTATGAGAGATGGAACCAACAATACTCTTTCAATAAGCAGAGGCTACTCTCAATCACAGCTTTATGAGAGATGGAACCAACAATACTCTTTCAATAAGCAGAGGCTACTCTCAATCACAGCTTTATGAGAGATGGAACCAACAATACTCTTTCAATAAGCAGAGGCTACTCTCAATCACAGCTTTATGAGAGATGGAACCAACAATACTCTTTCAATAAGCAGAGGCTACTCTCAATCACAGCTTTATGAGAGATGGAACCAACAATACTCTTTCAATAAGCAGAGGCTACTCTCAATCACAGCTTTATGAGAGATGGAACCAACAATACTCTTTCAATAAGCAGAGGCTACTCTCAATCACAGCTTTATGAGATGGAACCAACAATACTCTTTCAATAAGCAGAGGCTACTCTCAATCACAGCTTTATGAGAGATGGAACCAACAATACTCTTTCAATAAGCAGAGGCTACTCTCAATCACAGCTTTATGAGAGATGGAACCAACAATACTCTTTCAATAAGCAGAGGCTACTCTCAATCACAGCTTTATGAGAGATGGAACCAACAATACTCTTTCAATAAGCAGAGGCTACTCTCAATCACAGCTTTATGAGAGATGGAACCAACAATACTCTTTCAATAAGCAGAGGCTACTCTCAATCACAGCTTTATGAGAGATGGAACCAACAATACTCTTTCAATAAGCAGAGGCTACTCTCAATCACAGCTTTATGAGAGATGGAACCAACAATACTCTTTCAATAAGCAGAGGCTACTCTCAATCACAGCTTTATGAGAGATGGAACCAACAATACTCTTTCAATAAGCAGAGGCTACTCTCAATCACAGCTTTATGAGAGATGGAACCAACAATACTCTTTCAATAAGCAGAGGCTACTCTCAATCACAGCTTTATGAGAGATGGAACCAACAATACTCTTTCAATAAGCAGAGGCTACTCTCAATCACAGCTTTATGAGAGATGGAACCAACAATACTCTTTCAATAAGCAGAGGCTACTCTCAATCACAGCTTTATGAGAGATGGAACCAACAATACTCTTTCAATAAGCAGAGGCTACTCTCAATCACAGCTTTATGAGAGATGGAACCAACAATACTCTTTCAATAAGCAGAGGCTACTCTCAATCACAGCTTTATGAGAGATGGAACCAACAATACTCTTTCAATAAGCAGAGGCTACTCTCAATCACAGCTTTATGAGAGATGGAACCAACAATACTCTTTCAATAAGCAGAGGCTACTCTCAATCACAGCTTTATGAGAGATGGAACCAACAATACTCTTTCAATAAGCAGAGGCTACTCTCAATCACAGCTTTATGAGAGATGGAACCAACAATACTCTTTCAATAAGCAGAGGCTACTCTCAATCACAGCTTTATGAGAGATGGAACCAACAATACTCTTTCAATAAGCAGAGGCTACTCTCAATCACAGCTTTATGAGAGATGGAACCAACAATACTCTTTCAATAAGCAGAGGCTACTCTCAATCACAGCTTTATGAGAGATGGAACCAACAATACTCTTTCAATAAGCAGAGGCTACTCTCAATCACAGCTTTATGAGAGATGGAACCAACAACACTCTTCAATAAGCAGAGAGGCTACTTCTCAACCACAATATGAGAGATGGAACAAAACAATACTCTTTTGTTTTCGATTATTTTATGAGGGCAAATAAAGCCATTATTTATCTAGATCTGGAAACGGAGACAGTTTCTATCCAGCCCATTAAGTATAACCTAGCCAGCTACGGTAAGACCATTCATCATCAGACTGTTACTGCTTCATCATGTGCACACACACTCACACACACACACACACACACACACACACACACACACACACACACACACACACACACACACACACACACACACACACACACACACACACACACACACACACACACACACACCTGTTCCATGCTGAAGCTCCTCCACCAGAAGACGGTATATTAGAAAAGATTTGCCTGCACTTATCCTCTGTCCAGGCTTTCAACAACATTATCTTTCATCATGATTCATCCAGTTATAGCATTCAATTTTGTGATGTAGGTATGGTTGGCCAATAGGGGCCTATACCATCATATATCACAATGTTTTATGGGTACATAATCCCGATAGGACAAAGGTTGACATTGCCTAACCCTAACACTCACATGGGCTGTCACATGCGTGCCAGGATATGCAATGTAGAAGGCACCCGATGAAGCAATGACATAAAGGCACATTTGGGGCAGAGAAGAAAGCCAGGGCAAAAGTATACCATTTACATCCGATGAAAAGGAAGACTTTGGTGTGTGTGTGTGTGTAAAGTCAAGCACAGACCCTGTTATTATGAAAGCTTTGGATGGCCAGCCCGGACAGTGTCCCTGAGTTGTTTGGGCTAAGGTACTCCCAGGTGCTGTTACAGTAGCCCAATACATCTCCTAGTGCCTCCGAAAGCATCCCGCTGCTTTCAGAACAGTCCAGGCATTTACAGTCAGCTATTATTATTCTACAACAGAAGTCGACGTCAACCAGCCATTCACTCTCCAACCGTTCAGGCTGTCCCATTCAGTTTGTTTACATCATTAAGTCAGATATTTATGGGGATAAGTAGCCCTGGACAGACAGTTCTTTTGTTCGTTAGATTTTCCTCACATCGGCCAAGTCTTTTCTGGTACCCCCTCAATAAAAAGCTGTCTAATTAGTGTGTGTACGGAATTTATTAGAGCTTAGCACCAACGTAACACGTTTTCTGCTTGGTAGGATTAAGGTAATTGCTAAACAAATGTCACTTTATGGTGTGGACAGTTTAACGAACCTGCCTTCCCTGTTCTGCTCAGGTGACAAAGTCATTGGTAAACAAGCAGAGTAAATGGTGGTAGTTTAATAGTTTGTGTGTTTAATTGTTTTAATGCAGAGTGGGGTAGTGGTTTTAGGGAAGGGGAGGGGCTCTCGAAAAGAAAAATACTGTATAATTCATTATATCAAGGTTTCTTTTCAGTTTCTGTCTCTCTCATCTGAGGTCAAACTTCTCTATTCATGGTTCTAGTCAGGCTGGCCCTGGTTAGTGTGTGACTGATTGAGTGTGGTGTTAGTCTGGCCATCTGGTCCTCTTGTTGACTGGCTCTGAGATGCACAGCGGGGCTGAGTCAGAGGGACATGGAGGCTGGGAGAGGCTGCTCCTAGAGAAAGTTCAGTTAATCTAATGGTGACCAGCAGTGACCTGTGTCAGGAGGAGAGAGAGAGGGAGGAAGAGGGAGTGGATGGGAGAGAAATTGAGGGTGGATGAGAGAGAAATTGTGTGTGTGTGTGTGTGTGTGTGTGTGTGTGTGTGTGTGTGTGTGTGTGTGTGTGTGTGTGTGTGTGTGTGTGTGTGTGTGTGTGTGTGTGTGTGTGTGTGTGTGTGTGTGTGTGTGTGTGTGTGTGTGTGTGTGTGTGTGTGTGCCTGAAAGATGGGGCACCACCTAGGCTTGGAAGATAAGTCTCAGCGGAGAAAAAAAAGGGAAAGCAGCGTGATGTCATCCAAGTGAAACACTGCTTTCCCAGGGCTCTCAATCTGTGTTTGTGTGTGTCCGTACGTAAATCTCCCCTGCCAGCTATCTCTGGTGTCACAGCAGGAGACACAGTTCACCAGAACACCG
>NW_027012867.1:0-2500 GCF_036934945.1 Oncorhynchus masou masou
GCAGACAGACAGACAGACAGACAGACAGACAGGCAGGCAGGCAGGCAGACAGACAGACAGACAGACAGACAGACAGACAGACAGACAGACAGACAGACAGACAGACAGACAGACAGGCAGGCAGGCAGGCAGACAGACAGACAGACAGACAGACAGACAGACAGACAGACAGACAGACAGACAGACAGACAGACAGACAGACAGACAGGCAGGCAGGCAGGCAGACAGACAGACAGACAGACAGACAGACAGACAGACAGACAGACAGACAGACAGACAGACAGGCAGGCAGGCAGACAGACAGACAGACAGACAGACAGACAGACAGACAGACAGACAGACAGACAGACAGACAGACAGACAGGCAGGCAGGCAGACAGACAGACAGACAGACAGACAGACAGACAGACAGACAGACAGACAGACAGACAGACAGACAGACAGACAGACAGACAGACAGACAGACAGAGAGGGCGATAAGTGCACACGCACACACAGATTGAAACCACCAGTATGTGATCCCGTATGTTGGTCCAGGCCAAGAATATGACCTTCTGGCAGAGCTATTACATTCATTATCTCTCTCCACCCCCACCTTCTTTCCCTCTCTCCCTACCCTCTCTATCTCTTTCCTTTCCTCTCACTATCCTTCTCTTACCATCTCTCTCTCTCCCTACCCCTCTCTATCTCCTTCCTTTCCTCTCCTCTCTTCCTCTTACCATCTCTCTCTCTCCCTACCCTCTCTCTCTCCCTACCGCTCTCTATCTCCTTCTTCCTTTCCTCTCACTCTCTTCCTCTTACCATCTCTCTCTCTCCCTACCCTCTCTCTCTCCCTACCCCTCTCTATATCCTTCCTTTCCTCTCACTATCCTTCTCTTACCATCTCTCTCTCTCTCTTCCTACCCTCTCTCTCTCCCTACCCCTCTCTATATCCTTCCTTTCCTCTCACTATCCTTCTCTTACCATCTCTCTCTCTCCCTACCCCTCTCTATCTCCTTCCTTTCCTCTCACTCTTCCTCTTACCATCTCTCTCCCTACCCTCTCTCTCCCTACCCCGCTCTATCTCCTTCCTTTCCTCTCCCACTCTCTTCCTCTTACCATCTCTCTCCCTACCCTCTCTCTCTCCCTACCCCTCTCTATATCCTTCCTTTCCTCTCACTATCCTTCTCTTACCATCTCTCTCTCTCTCTTCCTACCCTCTCTCTCTCCCTACCCCTCTCTATATCCTTCCTTTCCTCTCACTATCCTTCTCTTACCATCTCTCTCTCTCCCTACCCCTCTCTATCTCCTTCCTTTCCTCTCACTCTCTTCCTCTTACCATCTCTCTCTCCCTACCCTCTCTCTCTCCCTACCCCTCTCTATCTCCTTCCTTTCCTCTCACTCTCTTCCTCTTACCATCTCTCTCTCTCTCTACCTTCTCTCTCTCCCTACCCCTCTCCATCTCCTTCCTTTCCTCTCACTATCCTTCTCTTACCATCTCTCTCTCTCCCTACCCCTCTCTATCTCCTTCCTTTCCTCTCACTCTCTTCCTCTCACCATCTCTCTCTCTCTCTCTCTACCCCTCTCTATCTCCTTCATTTCCTCTCACTCTCTTCCTCTTACCGTCTCTCTCTGTCTGCTGATAAACACACATAAATCACAGCAGAGGCCCTCCAGGATCACTCCTTATATAGACAACCGTCCAAAACAAACACGGAAAAGGTTTACAGACCTTCTAAAAGATTGACTTTGTTGCCACAGGTGCGCGCTTGATAAATCTCAGCAGGACAAATCTGTCTGTACAACGGTTACACAGGGTAAAGAACACTGTTGTTGGGCTTGTTAAAAAGCTAAAAGCCCCTGCATTGATTTTCCAGCACTGCAAAGATTTATATTTAGGTACAGATGTGGATGTGCAGATGATATTGATCTGATGATGTCTGAATAAGGGCACTGGTTTCCTGTTAGTTGTGCCTGTGGGGCAGAGCAGCTCCCACAATCCACTGGGCTTAAAGAGGTCACCGGTAACGACGAGGAGCCCCCAGTGATTTACTGTGGCTTGCACGGTCATGTTGTATGGTCAGATGGTTCTACGGCTCTGCTCTGGCCTGCAGAGAGAGAGAAAGAGGGGGAAGATAGAGAGAGAGAGAGAGAGAGAGAGAGAGAGAGAGAGAGAGAGAGAGAGAGAGAGAGAGAGAAAGAGAAAGTGACAGAATAGCACCCTTTTTCATCAGTTAAGAACAAATTCTTATTTACAATGACGGCCTACCAAGGTACAGTGGGTTAACTGCCTTGTTCGAGGGCAGAATGACAGGTTTTGACCTTGTCAGCTCGGGGATTCGATTCAGCAACATTTAGATGACTGGCCCAACGCTCTAACCACTAAGCTACCCGCCACCCCATCTTTGATAAAGGTCTCTGCTAATCATCAACTCATCATGTACTCGCTGCATATTCAATTTGATGGAACAGTCACAAACAACCTCTTCAGTGTCTAAGACAAAGCACATTAGTGAACGAC
>NW_027012867.1:5000-18007 GCF_036934945.1 Oncorhynchus masou masou
CTATTTTCTAGGCATCTTTCAACTCAGCAAAACAACCTCCGAGCAATCACCCTGTAGCTTAACAGATAACTCATAATTCTTCCTACAGAATATAATATAATAAAATAAACAGAACAGACAAAAATATTATAAAATATAATGGAATAAAATAGAATAGAATAAAATCAAATATAATCAAATAGAATATAGAATAGAATAAAATAGAATAGAATAAAATCAAATATAATCAAATATAATATAGAATAGAACAGCAGCCATGAAAACAGTAAAACAAACAGAAGTAATTGCCACCTTCTCATCATGATTCTGAGATCAATAAGTTCCACAAATGTTGTTTAGCTGTCTTATTCTCTCTCTTTTTTTTAGGAGCCCATATTGAGAGCAGTTGCATACCACTCAGTGCTGGGACGGGTGAGTCATGTACAAGAATACCTTAAGAGGGGTAGGGAAAGGGGGAGAGAGAGGGAGGTAGGCTAGGGGGACACCAATAAGCATGGGAATCCACCCTCACACACCATGAGAGGCAAGGGGAAGGAACTGATCACACCCCTCTGTTCCTCTTATACCCACACAATCTCTCTCTTCCTCTCCCTCTCCCTATATCCCCTCGATCTTTATCCCATCTCACCTTCCTGTCCCCTCTATCTATATCCCATCCATCTGCCTATATCCCCCCTCTCTCATCTCTTTCTACCCTCTATCTATATCCCCCCTCTCCCTCTTCCCTCTACCTAAATCCCCTCTATCTCATCTCCCCCTCCCCTCTACCTATAAATCCCCTCTCTCTCTCATCTCCCCTCCCCTCTACCTATATCACATCTCTCTCATCTCCCCTCCCCTCTACCTATATCCCCCTCTCTCATCTCCCTCTCCCCTCTACCTAAATCTCCTCTCTCTCATCTCCCTCTCCCCTCTACCTATATCCCCTCTCTCATCTCCCCCTCCCCTCTACCTATATCTCCTCTCTCTCATCTCCCTCTCCCCACTGCCTATATCCCCTCTCTCTCATCTCCCTCTCCCCACTACCTATATCCCCTCTCTTCCATCTCTCTCTCTACCCGTATCTCTCTCTCTCATCTCCCCCTCTCTCAACCAATATCCCCTGTCCCTCCAACCACCTCTCTCTACCAATATCCCCTCTCTTGGCTCCCTCTCTCTCTCTACCAATATCCCCTCTCTTGCCTCCCTCTCTACCAATACCCCTCCTCTCTCTCTCGCTCAGTCCCCCTCCCTGGTCTCTCACCTCCATCTCTCTCCCCCTCCATGGTCTCTCCCTCTCCCTGGTCTCTCCCCTTACTCTCTTCCTCACTCTCTCTCCCATGTTTCTCTCTTCCCTAGCCTCTCTCCCTCACTCTCCCTCACTCTCCCTCCCATGTTTCTCTCTTCCCTAGCCTCTCTCCCTCACTCTCTCTCCCATGTCTCTCTCTTCCCTAGCCTCTCTCCCTCACTCTCCCTCCCATGTTTCTCTCTTCCCTAGCCTCTCTCCCTCACTCTCCCTCCCATGTCTCTCTCTTCCCTAGCCTCTCTCCCTCACTCTCCCTCCCATGTTTCTCTCTTCCCTAGCCTCTCTCCCTCACTCTCTCTCCCATGTTTCTCTCTTCCCTAGCCTCTCTCCCTCACTCTCTATCCCATGTCTCTCTCTTCCCTAGCCTCTCTCCCTCACTCTCCCTCCCATGTCTCTCTCTTCCCTAGCCTCTCTCCCTCACTCTCCCTCCCATGTTTCTCTCTTCCATAGCCTCTCTCCCTCCCATGTTTCTCTCTTCCCTAGCCTCTCTCCCTCACTCTCCCTCCCATGTTTCTCTCTTCCCTAGCCTCTCTCCATCACTCTCCCTCCCATGTTTCTCTCTTCCATAGCCTCTCTCCCTCACTCTCCCTCCCATGTTTCTCTCTTCCATAGCCTCTCTCCCTCACTCTCCCTCCCATGTTTCTCTCTTCCTAGCCTCTCTCCATCACTCTCCCTCCCATGTTTCTCTCTTCCATAGCCTCTCTCCCTCCCATGTTTCTCTCTTCCCTAGCCACTCTCCCTCACTCTCTCTCCCATGTTTCTCTCTTCCCTAGCCTCTCTCCCTCACCCTCCCTCCCATGTTTCTCTCTTCCCCTAGCCATTCTCCCTCACTTTCCCTCCCATGTTTCTCTCTTCCCTAGCCTCTCTCCATCACTCTCCCTCCCATGTTTCTCTCTTCCATAGCCTCTCTCCCTCCCATGTTTCTCTCTTCCCTAGCCACTCTCCCTCACTCTCTCTCCCATGTTTCTCTCTTCCCTAGCCTCTCTCCCTCACTCTCTCTCCCATGTCTCTCTCTTCCCTAGCCTCTCTCCCTCACTCTCCCTCCCATGTTTCTCTCTTCCCTAGCCTCTCTCCCTCACTTTCCCTCCCATGTTTCTCTCTTCCCTAGCCACTCTCCCTCACTCTCCCTCCCATGTTTCTCTCTTCCCTAGCCTCACTCCCTCACTCTCTATCCCATGTTTCTCTCTTCCCTAGCCTCTCTCCCTCACTCTCCCTCCCATGTTTCTCTCTTCCCTAGCCTCTCTCCCTCACTTCCCCTCCCATGTTTCTCTCTTCCCTAGCCTCTCTCCCTCACTTTCCCTCCCATGTTTCTCTCTTCCCTAGCCTCTCTCCTCACTCTCCCTCCCATGTTTCTCTCTTCCCTAGCCTCTCTCCCTCACTTTCCCTCCCATGTTTCTCTCTTCCCTAGCCTCTCTCCCTCACTCTCTCTCCCATGTCTCTCTCTTCCCTAGCCTCTCTCCCTCACTCTCCCTCCCATGTTTCTCTCTTCCCTAGCCTCACTCCCTCACTCTCTATCCCATGTTTCTCTCTTCCCTAGCCTCACTCCCTCACTCTCTATCCCATGTTTCTCTCTTCCCTAGCCTCTCTCCCTCACTCTCCCTCCCATGTTTCTCTCTTCCCTAGCCTCTCTCCCTCACTTTCCCTCCCATGTTTCTCTCTTCCCTAGCCTCTCTCCCTCACTCTCCCTCCCATGTTTCTCTCTTCCCTAGCCTCTCTCCCTCACTTTCCCTCCCATGTTTCTCTCTTCCCTAGCCTCTCTCCCTCACTCTCTCTCCCATGTCTCTCTCTTCCCTAGCCTCTCTCCCTCACTCTCCCTCCCATGTTTCTCTCTTCCCTAGCCTCACTCCCTCACTCTCTATCCCATGTTTCTCTCTTCCCTAGCCACTCTCCCTCACTTTCCCTCCCATGTTTCTCTCTTCCCTAGCCTCTCTCCCTCACTCTCTCTCCCATGTCTCTCTCTTCCCTAGCCTCTCTCCCTCCCATGTTTCTCTCTTCCCTAGCCTCTCTCCCTCACTCTCTCTCCCATGTCTCTCTCTTCCCTAGCCTCTCTCCCTCCCATGTTTCTCTCTTCCCTAGCCTCTCTCCCTCACTCTCTATCCCATGTCTCTCTCTTCCCTAGCCTCTCTCCCTCACTCTCTATCCCATGTCTCTCTCTTCCCTAGCCTCTCTCCCTCACACTCTCTCCCATGTTTCTCTCTTCCCTAGCCTCTCTCCCTCACTCTCCCTCCCATGTTTCTCTCTTCCCTAGCCTCTCTCCCTCACTCTCCTTCCCATGTTTCTCTCTTCCCTAGCCTCTCTCCCTCACCCTCCCTCCCATGTTTCTCTCTTCCCTAGCCTCTCTCCCTCACTCTCCCTCCCATGTTTCTCTCTTCCCTAGCCTCTCTCCCTCACTCTCCCTCCCATGTTTCTCTCTTCCCTAGCCTCTCTCCCTCACTCTCTCTCCCATGTCTCTCTCTTCCCTAGCCTCTCTCCCTCACTCTCTCTCCCATGTCTCTCTCTTCCCTAGCCTCTCTCCCTCACTCTCTCTCCCATGTCTCTCTCTTCCCTAGCCTCTCTCCCTCACTCTCTCTCCCATGTCTCTCTCTTCCCTAGCCTCTCTCCCTCACTTTCCCTCCCATGTTTCTCTCTTCCCTAGCCTCTCTCCCTCACTCTCCCTCCCATGTTTTCTTCCCCTAGCCTCTCTCCCTCCCATGTTTTCTCTTCCTTCTCTCCCTCACTCTCCCTCCCATGTCTCTCTCTTCCTTCTCTCCCTCACTCTCCCTCCCATGTTTCTCTCTTCCCTAGCCTCTCTCCCTCACTCTCCCTCCCATGTTTCTCTCTTCCATAGCCTCTCTCCCTCCCATGTTTCTCTCTTCCCTAGCCTCTCTCCCTCACTCTCTCTCCCATGTTTCTCTCTTCCCTAGCCTCTCTCCCTCACTCTCTATCCCATGTCTCTCTCTTCCCTAGCCTCTCTCCCTCACTCTCCCTCCCATGTTTCTCTCTTCCCTAGCCTCTCTCCATCACTCTCCCTCCCATGTTTCTCTCTTCCATAGCCTCTCTCCTCACTCTCCCTCCCATGTTTCTCTCTTCCATAGCCTCTCTCCCTCACTCTCCCTCCCATGTTTCTCTTCCCTAGCCTCTCTCCATCACTCTCCCTCCCATGTTTCTCTCTTCCATAGCCTCTCTCCCTCCCATGTTTCTCTCTTCCCTAGCCACTCTCCCTCACTCTCTCTCCCATGTTTCTCTCTTCCCCTAGCCTCCTCCCTCACCCTCCCTCCCATGTTTCTCTCTTCCCTAGCCATTCTCCCTCACTTTCCCTCCCATGTTTCTCTCTTCCCTAGCCTCTCTCCATCACTCTCCCTCCCATGTTTCTCTCTTCCATAGCCTCTCTCCCTCCCATGTTTCTCTCTTCCCTAGCCTCTCCCTCACTCTCTCTCCCATGTTTCTCTCTTCCCTAGCCTCTCTCCCTCACTCTCTCTCCCATGTCTCTCTCTTCCCTAGCCTCTCTCCCTCACTCTCCCTCCCATGTTTCTCTCTTCCCTAGCCTCTCTCCCTCACTTTCCCTCCCATGTTTCTCTCTTCCCTAGCCACTCTCCCTCACTTTCCCTCCCATGTTTCTCTCTTCCCTAGCCTCACTCCCTCACTCTCTATCCCATGTTTCTCTCTTCCCTAGCCTCTCTCCCTCACTCTCCCTCCCATGTTTCTCTCTTCCCTAGCCTCTCTCCCTCACTTTCCCTCCCATGTTTCTCTCTTCCCTAGCCTCTCTCCCTCACTTTCCCTCCCATGTTTCTCTCTTCCCTAGCCTCTCTCCCTCACTCTCCCTCCCATGTTTCTCTCTTCCCTAGCCTCTCTCCCTCACTTTCCCTCCCATGTTTCTCTCTTCCCTAGCCTCTCTCCCTCACTCTCTCTCCCATGTCTCTCTCTTCCCTAGCCTCTCTCCCTCACTCTCCCTCCCATGTTTCTCTCTTCCCTAGCCTCACTCCCTCACTCTCTATCCCATGTTTCTCTCTTCCCTAGCCTCACTCCCTCACTCTCTATCCCATGTTTCTCTCTTCCCTAGCCTCTCTCCCTCACTCTCCCTCCCATGTTTCTCTCTTCCCTAGCCTCTCTCCCTCACTTTCCCTCCCATGTTTCTCTCTTCCCTAGCCTCTCTCCCTCACTCTCTCCCATGTCTCTCTCTTCCCTAGCCTCTCTCCCTCACTCTCCCTCCCATGTTTCTCTCTTCCCTAGCCTCACTCCCTCACTCTCTATCCCATGTTTCTCTCTTCCCTAGCCTCACTCCCTCACTCTCTATCCCATGTTTCTCTCTTCCCTAGCCTCTCTCCCTCACTCTCCCTCCCATGTTTCTCTCTTCCCTAGCCCCTCTCCCTCACTCTCCCTCCCATGTTTCTCTCTTCCCTAGCCTCTCTCCCTCACTCTCCCTCCCATGTTTCTCTCTTCCCTAGCCTCTCTCCCTCACTTTCCCTCCCATGTTTCTCTCTTCCCTAGCCTCTCTCCCTCACTCTCTCTCCCATGTCTCTCTCTTCCCTGCCTCTCTCCCTCACTCTCCCTCCCATGTTTCTCTCTTCCCTAGCCTCACTCCCTCACTCTCTCCCATGTTTCTCTCTTTAGCCACTCTCCCTCACTTCCCTCCCATGTTTCTCTCTTCCCTAGCCTCTCTCCCTCACTCTCTCTCCCATGTCTCTCTCTTCCCTAGCCTCTCTCCCTCCCATGTTTCTCTCTTCCCTAGCCTCTCTCCCTCACTCTCTCTCCCATGTCTCTCTCTTCCCTAGCCTCTCTCCCTCCCATGTTTCTCTCTTCCCTAGCCTCTCTCCCTCACTCTCTATCCCATGTCTCTCTCTTCCCTAGCCTCTCTCCCTCACTCTCTATCCCATGTCTCTCTCTTCCCTAGCCTCTCTCCCTCACACTCTCTCCCATGTTTCTCTCTTCCCTAGCCTCTCTCCCTCACTCTCCTTCCCATGTTTCTCTCTTCCCTAGCCTCTCTCCCTCACCCTCCCTCCCATGTTTCTCTCTTCCCTAGCCTCTCTCCCTCACTCTCCCTCCCATGTTTCTCTCTTCCCTAGCCTCTCTCCATCACTCTCCCTCCCATGTTTCTCTCTTCCATAGCCTCTCTCCCTCACTCTCCCTCCCATGTTTCTCTCTTCCATAGCCTCTCTCCCTCACTCTCCCTCCCATGTTTCTCTCTTCCCTAGCCTCTCTCCATCACTCTCCCTCCCATGTTTCTCTCTTCCATAGCCTCTCTCCCTCCCATGTTTCTCTCTTCCCTAGCCACTCTCCCTCACTCTCTCTCCCATGTTTCTCTCTTCCCTAGCCTCTCTCCCTCACCCTCCCTCCCATGTTTCTCTCTTCCCTAGCCATTCTCCCTCACTTTCCCTCCCATGTTTCTCTCTTCCCTAGCCTCTCTCCATCACTCTCCCTCCCATGTTTCTCTCTTCCATAGCCTCTCTCCCTCCCATGTTTCTCTCTTCCCTAGCCACTCTCCCTCACTCTCTCTCCCATGTTTCTCTCTTCCCTAGCCTCTCTCCCTCACTCTCTCTCCCATGTCTCTCTCTTCCCTAGCCTCTCTCCCTCACTCTCCCTCCCATGTTTCTCTCTTCCCTAGCCTCTCTCCCTCACTCTTTCCTCCCATGTTTCTCTCTTCCCTAGCCACTCTCCCTCACTTTCCCTCCCATGTTTCTCTCTTCCCTAGCCTCACTCCCTCACTCTCTATCCCATGTTTCTCTCTTCCCTAGCCTCTCTCCCTCACTCTCCTCCCATGTTTCTCTCTTCCCTAGCTCTCTCTCCCTCACTTTCCCTCCCATGTTTCTCTTCCCTAGCCTCTCTCCCTCACTTTCCCTCCCATGTTTCTCTCTTCCCTAGCCTCTCTCCCTCACTCTCCCTCCCATGTTTCTCTCTTCCCTAGCCTCTCTCCCTCACTTTCCCTCCCATGTTTCTCTCTTCCCTAGCCTCTCTCCCTCACTCTCTCTCCCATGTCTCTCTCTTCCCTAGCCTCTCTCCCTCACTCTCCCTCCCATGTTTCTCTCTTCCCTAGCCTCACTCCCTCACTCTCTATCCCATGTTTCTCTCTTCCCTAGCCTCACTCCCTCACTCTCTATCCCATGTTTCTCTCTTCCCTAGCCTCTCTCCCTCACTCTCCCTCCCATGTTTCTCTCTTCCCTAGCCTCTCTCCCTCACTCTCCCTCCCATGTTTCTCTCTTCCCTAGCCTCTCTCCCTCACTCTCCCTCCCATGTTTCTCTCTTCCCTAGCCTCTCTCCCTCACTTTCCCTCCCATGTTTCTCTCTTCCCTAGCCTCTCTCCCTCACTCTCTCTCCCATGTCTCTCTCTTCCCTAGCCTCTCTCCCTCACTCTCCCTCCCATGTTTCTCTCTTCCCTAGCCTCACTCCCTCACTCTCTATCCCATGTTTCTCTCTTCCCTAGCCACTCTCCCTCACTTTCCCTCCCATGTTTCTCTCTTCCCTCTAGCCTCTCTCCCTCACTCCTCCCATGTCTCTCTCTTCCTAGCCTCTCTCCCTCCCCATGTTTCTCTCTTCCCTAGCCTCTCTCCCTCACTCTCTCTCCCATGTCTCTCTCTTCCCTAGCCTCTCTCCCTCCCATGTTTCTCTCTTCCCTAGCCTCTCTCCCTCCTCTCTATCCCATGTTTCTCTCTTCCCCTAGCCTCTCTCCCTCACTCTCTATCCCATGTCTCTCTCTTCCCTAGCCTCTCTCCCTCACACTCTCTCCCATGTTTCTCTCTTCCCTAGCCTCTCTCCCTCACTCTCCTTCCCATGTTTCTCTCTTCCCTAGCCTCTCTCCCTCACTCCTCCCTCCCATGTTTCTCTCTTCCCTAGCCTCTCTCCCCTCACTCTCCTCCCATGTTTCTCTCTTCCCTAGCCTCTCTCCCTCACTCTCCCTCCCATGTTCTCTCTTCCCTAGCCTCTCTCCCTCACTCTCTCTCCCATGTTCTCTCTTCCCTAGCCTCTCTCCCTCACTCTCTCTCCCATGTCTCTCTCTTCCCTAGCCTCTCTCCCTCACTCTCTCTCTCCCATGTCTCTCTCTTCCCTAGCCTCTCTCCCTCACTCTCTCTCCCATGTCTCTCTCTTCCCTAGCCTCTCTCCCTCACTTTCCCTCCCATGTTTCTCTCTTCCCTAGCCTCTCTCCCTCACTCTCCCTCCCATGTTTCTCTCTTCCCTAGCCTCTCTCCCTCCCATGTTTCTCTCTTCCTTCTCTCCCTCACTCTCCCTCCCATGTCTCTCTCTTCCTTCTCTCCCTCACTCTCCCTCCCATGTTTCTCTCTTCCCTAGCCTCTCTCCCTACTCTCCCTCCCATGTTTCTCTCTTCCCTAGCCTCTCTCCCTCACTCTCCCTCCCATGTTTCTCTTTCCCTAGCCTCTCTTCACTCCTCCCATGCCTCTCTTCCCTAGCCTCTCTCCTCCCATGTTTCTCTCTTCCCTAGCCTCTCTCCCTCACTCTCCCTCCCATGTTCTCTCTTCCCTAGCCTCTCTCCCTCACTCTCCCTCCCATGTTTTCTCTTCCCTAGCCTCTCTCCCTTACTCCCCCTCCCATGTTTCTCTTCCCTAGCCTCTCCCTCCCATGTTTCTCTCTTCCTCTCCCTCACTCTCCCTCCCATGTTCTCTCTCTTCCTAGCCTCTCCCTCACTCTCCCTCCCATGTCTCTCTTCCCTAGCCTCTCTCCCTCCCATGTTTCTCTCTTCCTTCTCTCCCTCACTCTCCCTCCCATGTCTCTCTCTTCCCTAGCCTCTCTCCCTCACTCTCCCTCCCATGTTTCTCTCTTCCTAGCCTCTCTCCCTTACTCCCCCTCCCATGTTTCTCTCTTCCCCTAGCCTCTCTCCCTCACTCTCCCTCCCATGTTTCTCTCTTCCCTAGCCACTCTCCCTCACTCTCCCTCCCATGTTTCTCTCTTCCCTCTCTCCCTTACTCCCTCCCATGTTTCTCTCTTCCCTAGCCTCTCTCCCTCCCATGTTTCTCTCTTCCCTAGCCTCTCTCCCTCACTCTCCCTCCCATGTTTCTCTCTTCCCTAGCCTCTCTCCCTCACTCCCCCTCCCATGTTTCTCTCTTCCCTAGCCTCTCTCCCTCCCAAGTCTCTCTCTTCCTTCTCTCCCTCACTCTCCCTCCCATGTCTCTCTCTTCCCTAGCCTCTCTCCCTCCCATGTTTCTCTCTTCCTTTCTCCCTCACTCTCCCTCCCATGTCTCTCTTCCTTCTCTCCCTCACTCTCTCCCTCCCATGTCTCTCTCTTCCCTAGCCTCTCTCCCTCCCATGTTTCTCCTTCCTTCTCTCCCTCACTCTCCCTCCCATGTCTCTCTCTTCCCTAGCCTCTCTCCCTCCCATGTTTCTCTCTTCCTTCTCTCCCTCACTCTCCCTCCCATGTCTCTCTCTTCCTTCTCTCCCTCACTCACCCTCCCATGTCTCTCTCTTCCCTAGCCTCTCTCCCTCCCATGTTTCTCTCTTCCTTCTCTCCCTCACTCTCCCTCCCATGTCTCTCTCTTCCCTAGCCTCTCTCCCTCCCATGTTTCTCTCTTCCTTCTCTCCCTCTCCCTGGTCTCTCCCCTCACTCTCTTCCTCACTCTCTCTCCCATGTTTCTCTCTTCCCTAGCCTCTCTCCCTCACGCTCCCTCCCATGTTTCTCTCTTCCCTAGCCTCTCTCCCTCACTCTCCCTCCCATGTTTCTCTCTTCCCCTAGCCTCTCTCTCCCTCACTCTCCCTCCCATGTTTTCTCTCTTCCCTAGCCTCTCTCCCTCACTTCTCCCTCCCATGTTTCTCTCTTCCCTAGCCTCTCTCCCTCACCCTCCCCTCCCATGTTTCTCTCTTCCTAGCCTCTCTCCCTCACTCTCCCTCCCCTTCCCCTACTCTTCCCTCACTCTCCCTCCCATGTTTCTCTCTTCCCTAGCCTCTTCTCCCTCACTCTCCCTCCCATGTTTCTCTCTTTCCTTCTCTCCCCACTCCCCTCCCATGTTTCTCTCTTCCCTAGCCTCTCCCCTCACTCTCTCTCCCATGTTTCTCTCTTCCCTAGCCTCTCCCTCACTCTCCCTCCCATGTTTCTCTCTTCCCTAGCCTCCTCTCCCTCTCTCCCTCCCATGTTCTCTCTTCTAGCCTCTTCCCCCACTCTCCCTCCCATGTTTCTCTCTTCCCCTAGCCTCTCCCCCTCACTCTCCCTCCCATGTTTCTCTCTTCCCTAGCCTCTCTCCCTCACTCTCCCTCCCATGTTTCTCTCTTCCCTAACCTCTCTCCCTCACTCTCCCTCCCATGTTTCTCTCTTCCCTAGCCTCTCTCCCTCACTCTCCCTCCCATGTGTTTCTCTCTTCCCTAGCCTCTCTCCCTCACTCTCCCTCCCATGTTTCTCTTCCCTAGCCTCTCTCCCTCACTCTCCCTCCCATGTTTCTCTTTCCCTAGCCTCTCTCCCTCACTCTCCCTCCCATGTTTCTCTCTTCCCTAGCCTCTCTCCCTCACTCTCCCTCCCATGTTTCTCTCTTCCCTAGCCTCTCTCCCCTCACTCTCCCTCCCATGTTTCTCTCTTCCTAGCCTCTCTCCCTCACCTCCCTCCCATGTTTCTCTCTTCCCTAGCCTCTCTCCCTCACTCTCCCTCCCATGTTTCTCTCTTCCCTAGCCTCTCCCTTCCCCTCACTCTCCCTCCCATGTTTCTCTCTTCCTAGCCTCTCTCCCTCACCTCCCTCCCATGTTTCTCTCTTCCCTAGCCTCTCTCCCTCTCTCCCTTCCATGTTTTCTCTCTTCCCAGCCTCTCTCCCCCCTCTCCCTCCCATGTTTCTCTCTTCCCTAGCTCTCTCCCTCACTCTCCCTCCCATGTTTCTCTCTCCCTAGTTTCCTCTTCCTAGCCTCTCCCTCACTCTCCCTCCCATGTTTCTCTCTTCCTAGCCTCTCTCCCTCACTCTCCCTCCCATGTTCTCTCCCTTCCCCCTAGTTTCTCTCTTCTCCCTCTCACTCCTCTCTCCCATGTTTCTCTCTTCCTTCTCTCCCTCACTCTCCCTCCCATGTTTCTCTCTTCCCTAGCCTCTCTCCCTCACTCTCCCTCCCATATTTCTCTCTTCCCTAGCCCTCTCTCCCTCACTCTCCCTCCCATGTTTCTCTCTTCCCAGCCTCTCTCCCCACTCTCCCTCCCATGTTTCTCTCTTCCCTAGCCTCTCTCCTCACTCTCCCCTCCCATGTTTCTCTTCCTAGCCTCTCTCCCTCACTCTCCCCTCCCATGCTTTCTCTTCTTCCTAGCCTCTCTCCCTCACTCTCCCTCCCATGTTTCTCTCTTCCCTAGCCTCTCTCCCTCCTCTCCCTCCCCATGTTTCTCTCTTCCCTAGCCTCTCTCCCTCACTCTCCCTCCCATGTTTCTCTCTTCCCTAGCCTCTCTCCCTCACTCTCCCTCCCATGTTTCTCTCTTCCCAGCCTCTCTCCCTCACTCTCCCTCCCCATGTTTCTCTCTTCCCTAGCCTCTTTTTCTCCCTCCGCCTCCCTTCCCATGTTTCTCTCTTCCCTAGCCTCTCTCCCTCACTCTCCCTCCCATGTTTCTCTCTTCCCTAGCCTCTCCCTCACTCTCCCTCCCATGTTTCTCTCTTCCCCTAGCCTCTCTCCCTCACCTCCCTCCCATGTTTCTCTCTTCCCTAGCCTCTCTCCCTCACTCTCCCTCCCATGTTTCTCTCTTCCCAGCCTCTCCCTCACTCTCCCTCCCATGTTTCTCTCTTCCCTAGCCTCTCTCCCTCACTCTCCCTCCCATGTTTCTCTCTTCCCTAGCCTCTCTCCCTCACTCTCCCTCCCATGTTTTCTCTTCCCTAGCCTCTCTCCCTCACTCTCCCTCCCATGTTTCTCTCTTCCCTAGCCTCTCTCCTCACTCTCCTCCATGTTTTCTCTTCCCAGCCTCTCTCCCCTCACTCTCCCTCCCATGTTTCTCTCTTCCCTAGCCTCTCTCCCTCACTCTCCCTCCCATGTTTCTCTCTTCCCTAGCCTCTCTCCCTCACTCTCCCTCCCATGTTTCTCTCTTCCCTAGCCTCTCTCCCTCACTCTCCTCCCATGTTTCTCTCTTCCCCTAGCCTCTCTCCCTCACTCTCCCTCCCATGTTTCTCTCTTCCCTAGCCTCTCTCCCTCACTCTCCCTCCCATGTTTCTCTCTTCCCTAGCCTCCTTCTCCCTCACTCTCCCTCCCATGTTTCTCTCTTCCCTCAGCCTCTCTCCCTCACTCTCCCTCCCATGTTTCTCTCTTCCCTAGCCTCTCTCCTCACCCTCCCTCCCATGTTTTCTCTTCCCTAGCCTCTCCCCTCACTCTCCCTCCCATGTTTCTCTCTTCCCTAGCCTCTCTCCCTCACTCTCTCCCTCCCATGTTTCTCTCTTCCCTAGCCTCTCTCCCTCACCCCCCTCCCATGTTTCTCTTCCCATCCTCCCTCCTCTCCCTCCCATGTTTCTCTCTTCCTAGCCTCTCTCCCTCACTCTCCCTCCCATGTTTCTCTCTTCCCTAGCCTCTCTCCCTCACTCTCCCTCCCATGTTTCTCTCTTCCTAGCCTCTCTCCCTAGTTTCTCTCTCTCCCTCACTCACCCTCCCTCCCATGTTTCTCTCTTCCCTAGCCTCTCTCCTCACTCTCCCTCCTCTCCCTCCCATGTTTCTCTCTTCCCTAGCCTCTCTCCCTCACTCTCCCTCCCATGTTTCTCTCTTCCCTAGCCTCTCTCCCTCACTCTCCCTCCCATGTTTCTCTCTTCCCTAGCCTCTCTCCCCTCACTCTCCCTCCCATGTTTCTCTCTTCCCTAGCCTCTCT
>NW_027012868.1:0-18007 GCF_036934945.1 Oncorhynchus masou masou
ATATACTATACTATTACTACAGGAACCATTCTGGCTCAGATCAGCTACTATATATACTAATTATTATTACAGTAGAAACAGGAACCATTCTGCTCAGATCAGGCTACTATATATACTATACTATTACTACAGGAACCATTCTGGCTCAGATCAGGTTACTATACTATACTATTACTACAGAAACCATTCTGGCTCAGATCAGGCTACTATATATACTATACTATTACTAGAACCATTCTGGCTCAGATCAGGTTACTATATATACTATACTATTACTACAGGAACCATTCTGGCTCAGATCAGGCTACTATATATACTATACTATTACTACAGGAACCATTCTGCTCAGATCAGGTTACTATATATACTATACTATTACAACAGAAACCATTCTGGCTCAGATCAGGCTACTATATATACTATACTATTACTACAGGAACCATTCTGGCTCAGATCAGGTTACTATATAGACTATACTATTACTACAGAAACCATTCTGGCTCAGATCAGGCTACTATATATACTATACTATTACAACAGGAACCATTCTGGCTCAGATCAGGCTACTATATATACTATACTATTACTACAGAAACAGGAACCATTCTGGCTCAGATCAGGCTACTATATATACTATACTATTATTACTACAGGAACCATTCTGGCTCAGATCAGGCTACTATTTATACTATACTATTACTACAGAAACAGGAACCATTCTGCTCAGATCAGGCTACTTATATATACTATACTATTACAGAAACAGGAACCATTCTGGCTCAGATCAGGCTACTATATATACTATATTATTACTACAGGAACCATTCTGGCTCAGATCAGGCTACTATATATACTATACTACACTACAGAAACAGGAACCATTCTGCTCAGATCAGGCTACTATATATACTATACTATTAATACAGGGAACCATTCTGGTTCAGATCAGGTTACTATATATACTATACTATTACTACAGAAATGGAACCATTCTGGCTCAGATCAGGCTACTATATATACCATACTATTACTACAGGAACCATTCTGGCTCAGATCAGGTTACTATATATACTATACTATTACTACAGGAACCATTCTGGCTCAGATCAGGTTACTATATATACTATATTATTACTACAGAAACAGGAACCATTCTGGCTCAGATCAGGTTACTATATATACTATACTATTACAACAGGAACCATTCTGGCTCAGATCAGGCTACTATATATACTATACTATTACTACAGGAACCATTCTGGCTCAGATCAGGTTACTATATATACTATACTATTACTACAGGAACCATTCTGGCTCAGATCAGGTTACTATATATACTATACTATTACTACAGAAACAGAAACCATTCTGGCTCAGATCAGGCTACTATATATACTATACTATTACTACAGGAACCATTCTGGCTCAGATCAGGTTACTATATATACTATACTATTACAAACAGGAACCATTCTGGCTCAGATCAGGTTACTATATATACTATACTATTACAACAGGAACCATTCTGGCTCAGATCAGGCTACTATATATACTATACTATTACTACAGAAACCATTCTGGCTCAGATCAGGCTACTATATACTATACTATTACTACAGGAACCATTCTGGCTCAGATCAGCTACTATATATACTATACTATTACTACAGAAACAGGAACCATTCTGGCTCAGGATCAGGCTACTATATATACTATACTATTACTACAGGAACCATTCTGGCTCAGATCAGGCTACTATATACACTACACTATTATTACAGAAACAGGAAACCATTCTGGCTCAGATCAGGCTACTATATACTATACTATTAATACAGGAACCATTCTGGCTCAGATCAGGTTACTTTATATATACTATACTATTACTACAGGAACCATTCTGGCTCAGATCAGGCTACTATACATACTATACTTATTACTACAGGAACCATTCTGCTCAGATCAGGTTACTATATATACTATAGTATTACTACAGGAACCATTCTGGCTCAGATCAGGTTACTATATATACTATACTATTACTACAGGAACCATTCTGGCTCAGATCAGGCTACTATATATACTATACTATTACTACAGGAACCATTCTGGCTCAGATCAGGTTACTATATATACTATACTATTACTACAGGAACCATTCTGGCTCAGATCAGGTTACTATATATACTATACTATTACTACAGAAACAGGAACCATTCTGGCTCAGATCAGGCTACTATATATACTATACTATTACTACAGGAACCATTCTGGCTCAGATCAGGTTACTATATATACTATACTATTACAACAGGAACCATTCTGGCTCAGATCAGGTTACTATATATACTATACTACAGAAACAGGAACCATTCTGGCTCAGATCAGGCTACTATATATACTATACTATTACTACAGGAACCATTCTGGCTCAGATCAGGCTACTATATATACTATACTATTACTACAGAAACAGGAACCATTCTGGCTCAGATCAGGCTACTATATATACTATACTATTACTACAGGAACCATTCTGGCTCAGATCAGGCTACTATATATACTATACTATTACTACAGAAACAGGAACCATTCTGGCTCAGATCAGGCTACTATATATACTATACTATTACTACAGGAACCATTCTGGCTCAGATCAGGTTACTATATATACTATAGTATTACTACAGGAACCATTCTGGCTCAGATCAGGCTACTATATATACTATACTATTACTACAGGAACCATTCTGGCTCAGATCAGGTTACTATATATACTATACTATTACTACAGGAACCATTCTGGCTCAGATCAGGCTACTATATATACTATACTATTACTACAGAAACAGGAACCATTCTGGCTCAGATCAGGCTACTATATATACTATACTATTACTACAGGAACCATTCTGGCTCAGATCAGGTTACTATATATACTATACTATTACTACAGGAACCATTCTGCTCAGATCAGGCTACCATACATACTATACCATTACTACAGGAACCATTCTGGCTCAGATCAAAATACTATATACTATACTGTATTGAGCAGAAATGCCTTAACCATTCTGGCTCAGATCAGGCTACTATATATACTATACTATTACTACAGGAACCATTCTGGCTCAGATCAGGTTACTATATAGACTATACTATTACTACAGGTACCATTCTGGCTCAGATCAGGTTACTATTTATACTATACTATTACTACAGGAACCATTCTGGCTCAGATCAGGCTACTATATATACTATACTATTACTACAGAAAAACAGGAAACCATTCTGGCTCAGATCAGGCTACTATATATACTATACTATTACTACAGGAACCATTCTGGCTCAGATCAGGTTACTATTTATACTATACTATTACTACAGGAACCATTCTGGCTCAGAGCTACTATATATACTATACTATTACTACAGAAACCATTCTGGCTCAGATCAGGCTACTATATATACTATACTATTACTACAGGAACCATTCTGCTCAGATCAGGCTACTATATATACTATACTATTACTACAGAAACAGGAACCATTCTGGCTCAGATCAGCTACTATATATACTATACTATTAATACAGGAACCATTCTGGCTCAGATCAGGGTTACTACATACTATACTATTACTACAGGAACCATTCTGGCTCAGATCAGCTACTATATATACTATACTATTACTACAGGAACCATTCTGGCTCAGATCAGGTTACTATATATACTATACTATTACTACAGGAACCATTCTGGCTCAGATCAGGTTACTATATATACTATAGCATTACTACAGGAACCATTCTGGCTCAGATCAGGTTACTATATATACTATACTATTTACAGGAACCATCAGATCAGGCTACTATATATACTATACTATTACTACAGGAACCATTCTGGCTCAGATCAGGTTACTATATATACTATACTATTAGAAACAGGAACCATTCTGCTCAGATCAGGTTACTATATATACTATACTATTACTACAGAAACAGGAACCATTCTGGCTCAGATCAGGCTACTATATATACTATACTATTACTACAGGAACCATTCTGGCTCAGATCAGGTTACTATATATACTATACTATTACTACAGGAACCATTCTGGCTCAGATCAGGCTACTATATATACTATACTATTACTACAGGAACCATTCTGGCTCAGATCAGGTTACTATATATACTATACTATTACTACAGGAACCATTCTGGCTCAGATCAGGTTACTATATATACTATACTATTACTACAGAAACAGGAACCATTCTGGCTCAGATCAGGCTACTATATATACTATACTATTACTACAGGAACCATTCTGGCTCAGATCAGGTTACTATATATACTATACTATTACTAACAGGAACCATTCTGGCTCAGATCAGGCTACTATATATACTATACTATTACTACAGAAACAGGAACCATTCTGGCTCAGATCAGGCTACTATATATACTATACTATTACAACAGGAACCATTCTGGCTCAGATCAGGCTACTATATATACTATACTATTACTACAGGAACCATTCTGGCTCAGATCAGGCTACTATATATACTATACTATTACTACAGGAACCATTCTGGCTCAGATCAGGCTACTATATACTATACTATTACTACAGAAACCATTCTGGCTCAGATCAGGCTACTATATATACTATACTATTACAACAGAAACCATTCTGGCTCAGATCAGGCTACTATATATACTATACTATTACTACAGGAACCATTCTGGCTCAGATCAGGTTACTATATAGACTATACTATTACTACAGGAACCATTCTGGCTCAGATCAGGCTACTATATATACTATACTATTACAACAGGAACCATTCTGGCTCAGATCAGGCTACTATATATACTATACTATTACTACAGAAACCATTCTGGCTCAGATCAGGCTACTATATATACTATACTATTACTACAGGAACCATTCTGGCTCAGATCAGGCTACTATATATACTATACTATTACTACAGAAACAGGAACCATTCTGGCTCAGATCAGGCTACTATATATACTATACTATTACTACAGGAACCATTCTGGCTCAGATCAGGCTACTATATATACTATACTATTACTACAGAAACAGGAACCATTCTGGCTCAGATCAGGCTACTATATATACTATACTATTACTACAGGAACCATTCTGGCTCAGATCAGGTTACTATATATACTATACTATTACTACAGGAACCATTCTGGCTCAGATCAGGCTACTATATATACTATACTATTACTACAGGAACCATTCTGGCTCAGATCAGGTTACTATATATACTATACTACAGAAACAGGAACCATTCTGGCTCAGATCAGGCTACTATATATACTATACTATTACTACAGGAACCATTCTGGCTCAGATCAGGTTACTATATATACTATACTATTACTACAGAAACCATTCTGGCTCAGATCAGGCTACTATATATACTATACTATTACTACAGGAACCATTCTGGCTCAGATCAGGCTACTATATATACTATACTATTACTACAGAAACAGGAACCATTCTGGCTCAGATCAGGCTACTATATATATACTATACTATTACTACAGGAACCATTCTGGCTCAGATCAGGCTACTATATATACTATACTATTAATACAGAAACAGGAACCATTCTGGCTCAGATCAGGCTACTATATATACTATACTATTACTACAGGAACCATTCTGGCTCAGATCAGGTTACTATATATACTATACTATTACTACAGGAACCATTCTGGCTCAGATCAGGCTACTATATATACTATACTATTACTACAGGAACCATTCTGGCTCAGATCAGGTTACTATATATACTATACTATTACTACAGGAACCATTCTGGCTCAGATCAGGTTACTATATATACTATACTATTACTACAGAAACAGGAACCATTCTGGCTCAGATCAGGCTACTATATATACTATACTATTACTACAGGAACCATTCTGGCTCAGATCAGGTTACTATATATACTATACTATTACAACAGGAACCATTCTGGCTCAGATCAGGCTACTATATATACTATATTATTACTACAGAAACAGGAACCATTCTGGCTCAGATCAGGCTACTATATATACTATACTATTACAACAGGAACCATTCTGGCTCAGATCAGGCTACTATATATACTATACTATTACTACAGGAACCATTCTGGCTCAGATCAGGCTACTATATATACTATATTATTACTACAGGAACCATTCTGGCTCAGATCAGGCTACTATATATACTATTACTACAGAAACCATTCTGCTCAGACTACTATATATACTATACTATTACAACAGAAACCATTCTGGCTCAGATCAGGCTACTATATATACTATACTATTACTACAGGAACCATTCTGGCTCAGATCAGGTTACTTATATAGACTATACTATTACTACAGGAACCATTCTGGCTCAGATCAGGCTACTATATATACTATACTATTACAACAGGAACCATTCTGGCTCACATCAGGCTACTACATATACTATACTATTACTACAGAAACCATTCTGGCTCAGATCAGTTACTATATATACTATACTATTACTACAGGAACCATTCTGGCTCAGATCAGGCTACTATATATACTATACTATTACTACAGAAACAGGAACCATTCTGGCTCAGATCAGGCTACTATATATACTATACTATTACTACAGAAACCATTCTGGCTCAGATCAGGCTACTATATATACTATACTATTACTACAGGAACCATTCTGCTCAGATCAGGTTACTATATATACTATACTATTACTGCAGGAACCATGTCTGGCTCAGATCAATACTATATATAATGGTACTATTACTACAGGAACCATTCTGGCTCAGATCAGGTTACTATATATACTATACTATTACTACAGGAACCATTCTGGCTCAGATCAGGTTACTATATATACCATAGTATTACTACAGGAACCATTCACCAGACTCAGGTTACTATATATACTATACTATTACTACAGGAACCATTCTGGCTCAGATCAGGCTACTATATATACTATACTATTACTACAGGAACCATTCTGGCTCAGATCAGGCTACTATATATACTATACTATTACTACAGGAACCATTCTGGCTCAGATCAGGTTACTATATATACTATACTATTACTACGAAACAGGAACCATTCTGGCTCAGATCAGGCTACTATATATACTATACTATTACTACAGGAACCATTCTGGCTCAGATCAGGCTACTATATATACTATACTATTACTACAGAAACAGGAACCATTCTGGCTCAGATCAGGCTACTATATATACTATACTATTACTACAGGAACCATTCTGGCTCAGATCAGGTTACTATATATACTATACTATTACAACAGGAACCATTCTGGCTCAGATCAGGCTACTATATATACTATACTATTACTACAGAAACAGGAACCATTCTGGCTCAGATCAGGCTTACTATATATACTATACTATTACAACAGGAACCATTCTGGCTCAGATCAGGCTACTATATATACTATACTATTACTACAGAAACAGGAACCATTCTGGCTCAGATCAGGTTACTATATATACTATACTATTACTACAGAAACAGGAACCATTCTGGCTCAGATCAGGCTACTATATATACTATACTATTACAACAGGAACCATTCTGGCTCAGATCAGGCTACTATATATACTATACTATTACTACAGGAACCATTCTGGCTCAGATCAGGCTACTATATATACTATACTATTACTACAGGAACCATTCTGGCTCAGATCAGGCTACTATATATACTATTACTACAGGAACCATTCTGGCTCAGATCAGGCTACTATATATACTATACTATTACTACAGGAACCATTCTGGCTCAGATCAGGTTACTATATATACTATACTATTACTACAGGAACCATTCTGGCTCAGATCAGGTTACTATATATACTATACTATTACTACAGGAACCATTCTGGCTCCTAGATCAGCTACTATATATACTATAGCTTATTACTACAGGAACCATTCTGGCTCAGACTGTTATTCAGCAGACTATACTTATTACTTGAACCATTCTGGCTCAGATTTGCCACTATATATACGCATTATTACAATACAGGAACCATTCTGGCCTAGACTTGTAATACTATATATACTATACTATTACTACAGAAACAGGAACCATTCTGGCTCAGATCAGGCTACTATATATACTATACTATTACTGCAGAAACCATTCTGGCTCAGATCAGGCTACTATATATACTATACTATTACTACAGGAACCATTCTGGCTCAGATCAGGTTACTATATATACTATATTACAACAGGAACCATTCTTGGCTCAGATCAGGTTACTATATATACTATACTATTACTACAGGAACCATTCTGGCTCAGATCAGGTTATTATATATACTATACTATTACTACAGAAACAGGAACCATTCTGGCTCAGATCAGGTTACTATATATACTATAGTATTACTACAGGAACCATTCATGGCTCAGATCAGGTTACTATATATACTATAGTATTACTACAGGAACCATTCTGGCTCAGATCAGGTTACTATATATACTATACTATTACTACAGAAACAAGAACCATTCTGGCTCAGATCAGGTTACTATATATACTATACTATTACTACAGGAACCATTCTGGCTCAGATCAGGCTACTATATATACTATACTATTACTACAGGAACCATTCTGGCTCAGATCAGGCTACTATATATACTATACTATTACTACAGGAACCATTCTGGCTCAGATCAGGCTACTATATATACTATACTACAGAAACAGGAACCATTCTGGCTCAGATCAGGCTACTATATATACTATACTATTACTACAGGAACCATTCTGGCTCAGATCAGGTTACTATATATACTATACTATTACTACAGAAACCATTCTGGCTCAGATCAGGCTACTATATATACTATACTATTACTACAGGAACCATTCTGGCTCAGATCAGGCTACTATATATACTATACTATTACTACAGAAACAGGAACCATTCTGGCTCAGATCAGGCTACTATATATACTATACTGGCTCAGATCAGGTTACTATATATACTATACTATTACTACAGGAACCATTCTGGCTCAGATCAGGCTACTATATATACTATACTATTACTACAGAAACAGGAACTTTTCTGGCTCAGATCAGGCTACTATATATACTATAGTATTACAACAGGAACCATTCTGGCTCAGATCAGGTTACTATATATACTATACTATTACTACAGGAACCATTCTGGCTCAGATCAGGCTACTATATATACTATACTATTACTACAGGAACCATTCTGGCTCAGATCAGGCTACTATATATACTATACTATTACTACAGGAACCATTCTGGCTCAGATCAGGTTACTATATATACTATACTATTACTACAGAAACCATTCTGGCTCAGATCAGGCTACTATATATACTATACTATTACTACAGGAACCATTCTGGCTCAGATCAGGCTACTATATATACTATACTATTACTACAGGAACCATTCTGGCTCAGATCAGGTTACTATATAGACTATACTATTACTACAGGAACCATTAACTATTTTTTTCTTCTCATTTTGTCTGTCATAATTGAAGAGTTCCTATGATGAAAATTACAGGCCTCTCTCATCTTTTCAAGTGGGAGAACTTGCACAATTTGGTGGCTGACTAAATACTTTTTTGCCCCACTGTATATTTACTAGTTGACTCACTGATTGGTATATTAATTAGTTGACTGACTGATTGGTATATTAACTAGTTGTCTGACTGTTTGGTATATTAACTAGTTGACTGATTGATATATAAACTAGTTGACTGATTGATATATAAACTAGTTGACTGATTGGTATATTAACTAGTTGACTGATTGATATATAAACTAGTTGACTGATTGGTATATTAACTAGTTGACTGATTGATATATAAACTAGTTGATTGATTAATATATAAATTAGTTGACTGACTGATTGGTATATTAACTAGTATTCTGACTGATTGATATATTAACTAGTTGACTGACTGATTGATATATAAATTAGTTGACTAACTGATTGATATATAAACTAGTTGACTGACTGATTGGTATATTAACTAGTTGACTGACTGATTGGTATATTAACTAGTTGACTGATTGATATATAAACTATTTGACTGATTGATTGGTATATTAACTAGTTGACTGACTGATTTGTATATTAACTAGTTGACTGATTGATATATAAACAAGTTGACTGACTGATTGGTATATTAACTAGTTGACTGATTGATTGGTATACATTTGTTGACTGACTGATTGATATATAAACTAGTTGACTGATTGGTATATTAACTAGTTGACTGACTGATTGGTATATTAACTAGTTGACTGATTGATTGGTATACATTTGTTGACTGACTGATAGATATATAAACTAGTTGATTGGCTGATTGGTATATTAACTAGTTGACTGACTGATTGATATTTAAACTAGTTGACTGACTGATTGGTATATTAACTAGTTGACTGACTGATTGGTATATTAACTAGTTGACTGACTGATTGGTATATTAACTAGTTGACTGATTGATATATAAACTAGTTGACTGACTGATTGATATATAAACTAGTTGACTGACTGATTGGTATATTAACTAGTTGACTGATTGATATATAAACTAGTTGACTGACTGATTGGTATATTAACTAGTTGACTGACTGATTGATATATTAACTAGTCGACTGACTGATTGATATATTAACTAGTTGACTGACTGATTGATATATTAACTAGTTGACTGACTGATTGGTATATTAACTAGTTGACTGATTGATATATAAACTAGTTGACTGACTGATTGGTATATTAACTAGTTGACTGACTGATTGGTATATTAACTAGTTGACTGATTGATATATAAACTAGTTGACTGACTGATTGGTATATTAACTAGTTGACTGATTGATATATAAACTAGTTGACTGACTGATTGGTATATTAACTGGTTGACTGACTGATTGGTATATTAACTAGTTTGCTGATTGATATATTAACTAATTGACTGGCTGATCTGTATATTAACTAGTTGACTGACTGGTATATTAACTAGTTGACTGATTGATATATAAACTAGATTGACTGACTGATTGGTATATTAACTAGTTGACTGATTGATATATAAACTAGTTGATTGACTGATTGGTATATTAACTAGTTGACTGACTGATTGATATATAAACTAGTTGACTGACTGATTGGTATATTAACTAGTTGACTGACTGATTGGTATATTAACTAGTTGACTGATTGATATATAAACTAGTTGACTGATTGATATATAAACTAGTTGACTGATTGATATATAAACTAGTTGACTGATTGATATATAAACTAGTTGACTGATTGATATATTAACTAGTTGACTGATTGATATATAAACTCGTTGACTGACTGATTGGTATATTAACTAGTTGACTGACTTATTTGTAATTTAACTAGATGACTGAGTGATATATAAACTAGTTGACTGATTGATATATAAACTAGTTGACTGATTGATATATAAACTAGTTGCCTGACTGATTGGTATATTAACTGGTTGACTGATTTATATATAAACTAGTTAACTGACTGATTGGTATATTAACTAGTTGACTGAGTGATATATAAACTAGTTGACTGATTGATATATAAACTAGTTGACGGATTGATATATAAACTAGTTGACTGACTGATTGGTATATTAACTAGTTGACTGATTGGTGTTTAAGCTAGCTAACTGACTGTTTGATGTATAAACTAGTTGACTGACTGATTGGTATATTAACTAGTTGACTGACTGATTGGTATATTAACTAGTTGACTGATTGATATATAAACTAGTTGACTGACTGATTGGTATATTAACTATTTGACTGATTGGTGTTTAAGCTAGCTAACTGACTGTTTGATGTATAAACTAGTTGACTGACTGATTGGTTTATTAAGTAGTTGACAGATTGGTATATTAACTAGTTTGCTGATTGATATATTAACTAATTGACTGGCTGATTTGTATATTAACTAGTTGACTGTCTGATTGGTATATTAACTAGTTGACTGATTGATATAACTAATTGACTGATTGATATATGAACAAGTTGACTGAATGATATATAAACTAGTTGACTGGCTGATTGGTATATTAACTAGTTGACTGTCTGATTGGTATATTAACTAGTTGACTGATTGATATGTAAACTAGTTGACTGATTGGTGTATTAACTAGTTGACTGATTGGTATATTAACTAGTTTACTGATTGGTATATTAACTAGTTTACTGATTGGTATATTATCTAGTTGACTGATTGGTATATTATCTAGTTGACTGATTGGTATATTAACTAGTTGACTGATTGGTATATTATCTAGTTGACTGATTGGTATATTAACTAGGTGACTGATTGGTATATTATCTAGTTGACTGATTGGTATATTAACTAGTTGACTGATTGGTATATTAACTAGTTGACTGATTGGTATATTAACTAGTTGACTGATTGACATATAAACTAGTTGACTGATTGGTATATTAACTAGTTGACTGATTGGTATATTAACTAGTTGACTGATTGGTATATTAACTAGTTAACTGATTGGTATATTAACTAGTTGACTGATTGACATATAAACTAGTTAACTGATTGATATATAAACTAGTTGACTGATTGGTATATTATCTGACTGATTGACTCATTGTGGTTTGATTTCAGGACTGTGGGGTGTGTGTGTGTTCATTGAGGGATTACTTGTTGATTGATACACTGATTGATTGGTATTGATTTCAGGACTGTGGGGTGTGTGTGTGTTCATTGAGGGATTACTTGTTGATTGATACACTGATTGGTATTGATTTCAGGACGGTGGCAGCAACAAATATGAATGAGACGTCTAGTCGTTCCCACGCCGTCTTCACCATCGTGTTCACACAGAAGCAGAAGAGACCAACTCACCAGCCTGGACACTGAGAAGGTACGAGTAAACACACAATAATAATCCATTATTGTTTGTCAGACAGACAGGGTGTGTTAGGTGTGTTTAGGTGTTGGTGTGAAACAGAGAGACCAACATCTCCCTGGACACGGAGAAGGAAGTAGGGGAGGGGGGGTCTGGTATGAATGTACTGTAACTCTGGTGATGAGGAGGGGGGGGCTGGTATGAATGTACTGTAACTCTGGTGATGAGGGGGGGGCTGGTAGGAATGTACTGTAACTCTGGTGATGAGGAGGGGGGGGCTGGTAGGAATGTACTGTAACTCTGGTGATGAGGAGGAGGGGGGCTGGTATGAATGAACTGTAACTCTGGTGATGAGAGGGGGCTGGTATGAATGAACTGTAACTCTGGTGATGAGGGGGGGGCTGGTATGAATGTATTGTAACTCTGGTGATGAGGGGGGGGCTGGTATGAATGTACTGTAACTCTGGTGATGAGGGGGGGGCTGGTATGAATGTACTGTAACTCTGGTGATGAGGAGGGGGGGCTGGTATGAATGTACTGTAACTCTGGTGATGAGGGGGGGGCTGGTATGAATGAACTGTAACTCTGGTGATGAGGAGGGGGGCTGGTATGAATGTATTGTAACTCTGGTGATGGGGGGGGCTGGTATGAATGAACTGTAACTCTGGTGATGAGGGGGGGCTGGTATGAATGTACTGTAACTCTGGTGAGGAGGGGGGGCTGGTATGAATGTACTGTAACTCTGGTGATGAGGAGGGGGGGCTGGTATGAATGTACTGTAACTCTGGTGATGAGGAGGGGGGGGGCTGGTATGAATGTACTGTAACTCTGGTGATGAGGGGGGGGCTGGTATGAATGAACTGTAACTCTGGTGATGAGGAGGGGGGCTGGTATGAATGTATTGTAACTCTGGTGATGGGGGGGCTGGTATGAATGAACTGTAACTCTGGTGATGAGGGGGGGCTGGTATGAATGAACTGTAACTCTGGTGATGAGGAGGGGGGCTGGTATGAATGTACTGTAACTCTGGTGATGAGGAGGGGGGGCTGGTATGAATGTACTGTAACTCTGGTGATGGGGGGGGCTGGTATGAATGTACAGTAACTCTGGTGAGGAGGGGGGGGCTGGTATGAATGTACTGTAACTCTGGTGATGAGGGGGGTCTGGTATGAATGTACTGTAACTCTGGTGATGAGGGGGGGCTGGTATGAATGAACTGTAACTCTGGTGATGAGGGGGGGGCTGGTATGAATGTACTGTAACTCTGGTGATGAGGAGGGGGGTCTGGTATGAATGTATTGTAACTCTGGTTATGAGGGGGGGCTGGTATGAATGTATTGTAACTCTGGTGATGAGGGGGGGGCTGGTATGAATGAACTGTAACTCTGGTGATGAGGAGGGGGGTCTGGTATGAATGTACTGTAACTCTGGTTATGAGGGGGGGGCTGGTATGAATGTACTGTAACTCTGGTGATGAGGGAGGGGGGGTCTGGTATGAATGTATTGTAACTCTGGTTATGAGGGGGGGGCTGGTATGAATGTATTGTAACTCTGGTGATGAGGGGGGGCTGGTATGAATGAACTGTAACTCTGGTGATGAGGGGGGGCTGGTATGAATGTACTGTAACTCTGGTGATGGGGGGGGTCTGGTATGAATGAACTGTAACTCTGGTGATGGGGGGGGTCTGGTATGAATGTACTGTAACTCTGGTGATGAGGGGGGGGGCTGGTATGAATGTACTGTAACTCTGGTGATGGGGGGGGGTCTGGTATGAATGTACAGTAACTCTGGTGATGAGGGGGGGGTCTGGTATGAATGTACTGTAACTCTGGTGATGGGGGGGGTCTGGTATGAATGTACTGTAACTCTGGTGATGAGGGGGGGTCTGGTATGAATGTACTGTAACTCTGGTGATGAGGAGGGGGGCTGGTATGAATGTACTGTAACTTTGGTGATGAGGGGGGGGTCTGGTATGAATGAACTGTAACTCTGGTGATGGAGGGGGGCTGGTATGAATGTACTGTAACTTTGGTGATGAGGGGGGGCTGGTATGAATGTATTGTAACTCTGGTGATGGGGGGGGGGGCTGGTATGAATGTACTGTAACTCTGGTGATGGGGGGGGGGCTGGTATGAATGTACTGTAACTCTGGTGATGGGGGGGGGGGGGGCTGGTATGAATGTACTGTAACTCTGGTGATGAGGGGGGGGGTCTGAATGTACTGTAACTCTGGTGATGAGGGGGGGGGGTCTGAATGTACTGTAACTCTGGTGATGAGGGGGGGGGGTCTGAATGTACTGTAACTCTGGTGATGAGGGGGGGGGGCTGGTATGAATGTACTGTAACTCTGGTGATGAGGAGGGGGGTCTGAATGTATTGTAACTCTGGTGATGAGGTAGCCTGCTGCAACATCGCTGTCACACTCAGACCAGGGGGATTTCCTGTTGGAGAGAGAGACAGATCCATGACACCTCAATCACATTATAGCCAGCAGCATATCACCCTGCATACCACTGCTGGCTTGCTTCTGAAGCTAAGCAGGGTTGGTCCTGGTCAGTTCCTGGATGGGAGACCAGATGCTGCAGGAAGTGGTGTTGGAGGGCCAGTAGGAGGCACTGGTCTAAAAAAGGTCCCAATGAACCACTGCCCTGTGTAGGGGTGCCGTCTTTCGGATGGGGTGTTAAACAGGTGTCCAGACTCTCTGAGGTCATTAAAGATCCCATGACACTTATCGTAAGAGTAGGGTGTTAACCCCGGTGTCCAGACTCTCTGAGGTCACTAAAGATCCCATGGCACTTATCGTAAGAGTAGGGTGTTAACCCGGTGTCCAGACTCTCTGAGGTCATTAAAGATCCCATGGCACTTATCGTAAGAGTAGGGTGTTAACCCTGGTGTCCAGACTCTCTGAGGTCATTAAAGATCCCATGGAACTTATCGTAAGAGTAGGGGTGTTAACCCCGGTGTCCTGACTCTCTGAGATCATTAAAGATCCCATGACACTTATCGTAAGAGTAGGGGTGTTAACCCTGGTGTCTTGGCTAAATTCTCAATCTGGCCCTCATACCATCATTAACCATGTTATTCTCACCAGGTCAGTCTGGTGGACCTAGAGAGTTAGGTATTAACCATGTTATTCTCTCCAGGTCAGTAAGGTCAGTCTGGTGGACCTAGAGGTTAGGTATTAACCATGTTATTCTCTCCAGGTCAGTAAGGTCAGTCTGGTGGACCTAGAGGTTAGGTATTAACCATGTTATTCTCACCAGGTCAGTAAGGTCAGTCTGGTGGACCTAGAGGTTAGGTATTAACCATGTTATTCTCACCAGGTCAGTCTGGTGGACCTAGAGGTTAGGTATTAACCATGTTATTCTCTCCAGGTCAGTAAGGTCAGTCTGGTGGACCTAGAGGTTAGGTATTAACCATGTTATTCTCTCCAGGTCAGTAAGGTCAGTCTGGTGGACCTAGAGGTTAGGTATTAACCATGTTATTCTCTCCAGGTCAGTCTGGTGGACCTAGAGGTTAGCTATTAACCATGTTATTCTCTCCAGGTCAGTCTGGTGGACCTAGAGGTTAGGTATTAACCATGTTATTCTCTCCAGGTCAGTAAGGTCAGTCTGGTGGACCTAGCTGGTAGTGAGAGAGCTGACTCGTCGGGGGCAAAGGGTTTGAGGTTGAAGGAAGGAGCTAATATCAACAAGTCTCTCACCACCCTGGGGAAGGTCATCTCTGCTCTGGCTGAAATGCAGAACAGTAAGAAGAGGAAGTCCGACTTCATCCCCTACAGAGACTCGGTCCTCACCTGGCTCCTGAAAGAGAACCTGGGTGAGAGTCCTGCTAGACATTTCACACAACTTATTAATAACCTGTTTGTTTTACACTGGGAAACTGTCACAAACACATTGAACAGTGTGTTATGAACAGCTCCCTTGGGAGGGATGGAGGGCAGAGGAGCTAGATGGAGAGAGTGAAGTAGGTCTATGTGATATATAAACCTCTCTCTGTGTCAGGTGGTAACTTTAGGACAGAGGATGGATGGAGGGGAGGTCTATGTGATATATAAACCTCTCTCTCTGTCAGGTGGTAACTTTAGGACAGAGGGATGGATGGAGGGAGGTCTATGTGATATATAAACCTCTCTCTGTGTCAGGTGGTAACTTTAGGACAGAGGATGGATGGAGGGGAGGTCTATGTGATATATAAACCTCTCTCTCTGTCAGGTGGTAACTTTAGGACAGAGGATGGATGGAGGGGAGGTCTATGTGATATATAAACCTCTCTCTCTGTCAGGTGGTAACTTTAGGACAGAGGATGGATGGAGGGGAGGTCTATGTGATATATAAACCTCTCTCTCTGTCAGGTCGTAACTTTAGGACAGAGGATGGATGGAGGGGAGGTCTATGTGATATATAAACCTCTCTCTCTGTCAGGTGGTAACTTTAGGACAGAGGATGGATGGAGGGAGGTCTATGTGATATATAAACCTCTCTCTCTGTCAGGTGGTAACTTTAGGACAGAGGATGGATGGAGGGGAGGTCTATGTGATATATAAACCTCTCTCTCTGTCAGGTGGTAACTCCAGGACAGAGGATGGATGGAGGGGAGGTCTATGTGATATATAAACCTCTCTCTGTGTCAGGTGGTAACTTTAGGACAGAGGATGGATGGAGGGGAGGTCTATGTGATATATAACCTCTCTCTGTGTCAGGTGGTAACTTTAGGACAGAGGATGGATGGAGGGGAGGTCTATGTGATATATAAACCTCTCTCTCTCTGTCAGGTGGTAACTTTAGGACAGAGGATGGATGGAGGGGAGGTCTATGTGATATATAAACCCTCTCTCTGTCAGGTGGTAGCTTTAGGACAGAGGATGGATGGAGGGGAGGTCTATGTGATATATAAACCTCTCTCTCTGTCAGGTGGTAACTTTAGGACAGAGGATGGATGGAGGGGAGGTCTATGTGATATATAAACCTCTCTCTCTGTCAGGTGG
>NW_027012869.1:0-18007 GCF_036934945.1 Oncorhynchus masou masou
TGACAGACAGAACAGGAACATGACAGACAGAACAGCAACATGACAGACAGAACAGCAACATGACAGACAGAACAGCAACATGACAGACAGAACAGCAACATGACAGACAGAACAGGAACACAGACAGAACAGCAACATGACAGACAGAACAGCAACATGACAGACAGAACAAGAACATGACAGACAGAACAGGAACACAGACAGAACAGGATGACAGACAGAACAGCAACATGACAGACAGAACAGGAACACAGACAGACAGAACAGGAACATGACAGACAGAACAGGAACATGACAGACAGAACAGCAACATGACAGGGTGAGTGTGAGTGGACATAGTGTTTGTTGGGCTGGATCACTATGTCCTGTCTGTGTAGATCTATTTGTAATTCAGTCAGAAGTAAAAAGACTAAAAGGTGTCAAAAATAATAATAAAAAAAGGGAAAAAAGAGATTAAAAAGCAGGACGTTTTGTAGAAAAATGAACCCACTGTCTGTCGAATGTGTTGCGAAACTATTCTGTCACTCACACAGTGGATGGAAAAGTTTAGTCCAAAACATGGGAGTGTTGCTGAATTTCCTGTTTACCTCAGTTCGCTCCTCAATTCATGCACCTTGGTTGGAAAGCCAGGTAATGGTGATCCCTTCCCAAAACATGGGACAGAAGTAAAGAAATTGCCAATTTTCATTCAAGGAGGGGTACTATAAGATTATCCAGTGATGACCAATTATACCCATGACGCCATCCAATCACAGTTTTTCTAAACCTTTTGAAAGCATTTCTTGGAATAACATTGTCCGATTGTCAAAACGGTGAACACAAGATATAGAACTGCATTTTAAATGCATTTTCAAAAACGAGTTTCCGATTCAAAACAGTAATTACATTCAGAAAAACGATATGAAACATTCAAAACTACAAATGCATTCATCAAAATAACATAATGCCTGATGAAAGATGAGCACAACCTTCATATGTCTTCCGCCATGCTGACAAAACAGAACGATTAGTCTGTCTTTTAAAGATTCCATTAAATCTATGTATTTCTTTGCAGTCACTTGATAATATTGAGGCTTTGAGGCTTTCATTGGCACTTGATAATATTTAACATTCATTGGCACGTGTATCATCGCAGTCAATTCCCTGTATTCTACCTGAGGCTGTTCTGCTGCCATAGACTGGAGAAGGTCTGGTGACTTTTCATCGCCAAGCAGAAAACAAGCCCCAGCAGTAAAAAGGAAAGGTGAACACAGAGGAGGATATAACCTATGAAATGAATGGATCGGCCTTCAGCCAAACCAAAGCAAGCTTTGTAATGGGAGGTTGTCGGAGATGACGACAAGAAGCGACCAGATGTTATTGTCTGTATCTCTGCATGTCAGAATTACAGAGAGAGTTTGAAAGTTGATTAGATCTATAGAACTATCCCCAGGTTGTATAGGATTTAATACTGGTGGTGCTTTTTACAACCTTGTGCCCTTGTATTTGTTAATTGTCAGAAGCAGTGAACATATTTGCATTTTTTCTCTTCGGATGGAAACAATGTTTTCATGTTTTGTGAACAAAACACTTAATGGCGAGTCTTGTATCCATTGATGATATTTGTATTTAAAGTTTATTAAAACACTGTCTAGGATATGCAATCCACGTACAAAGGCTAGAAAATGATCAGAATTTTGGCAAATGTAATTCAGTTCCAAAACATGCTTTCAAGGTCATTTCCTTGTATTTTTATGTCCCTCTCTCCCACCCTTACCTGCTTATTTTGCTTAAGCCAGTGCTGCACATGCACCCCCCATTGCACCAACTGAACCCTGACCCTCCCCCAGACATGTACATGCCGGTTGTTGACACTAAAGGCATGTTTGAATGCTGTAGGACTCTGTACATCTTTGATCCAATGGGTAGTGCCTTTAAGCATCCCAATGGTAATGGACCAGACCTCAGGGAATCCTTCCATGTGTAACTGCAGATTGAGGATCTCCCTAATTGATTAGTATAGAATTAAGAGACTGAGTTAGAATTGTATACTGTATTTACTTAGTATCAAGGGGAAATATGTCCCTCAATTGTTTTGTGAACGCTCAGTCATATAATCAGATTCATAAAATGACCTCCTACATTACTTTCATTTTCCATTACAGTAGTTCTTTGAAATGCAAATGATTTCTGCTCAAGTTTACAGCAGTTCAAAGTGATGTGAATGAAAATGCCTATGTCACAACTGATGACAATTGTGACATACATGATAATTTGGTTGCGCCAAACAACCAAACTGGTCCATACCAAGGACCAATGGCTGGGGTCCCGGGAGTGTGAAAGAGGGGGGTGAGCACTTCAGCCAGTGCCATGCTTCGGCAAAGGTCCCCCCACTATACCAACCTGTGTTCCCATCCCCCAGTGTTCGTCCGCCTGTTAGGTGAGGTGGGGATGAGGTGGGGATGAGGTGGGGATGAGGGAGGGAAAGTGAGAGGGAAGGAGAAATGTCGGGGCATAATCATGTTTAACTGGAAGTGTCAAACATGCAGATCTATAATGGATGAAGTTGAAGGTTACTTGACAACAGGTGGCGGCGGCGGCGGCGGGGGGATCTGTGGGGCACTCCACACAGTTCATTCATTATGTGTTCCTTCCTGTGGGATCATTATGTGTTCCTTCCTGTGCACTACACTCCACACAGTTCAATTCATTATGTTCCTTCCTGTGCACCACCCACACAGCACTGTGCACTACACTCCACACAGTTCAATTCATTATGTGTTCCTTCCTGTGCACTGCACTCCACACAGTTCAATTCATTATGTGTTCCTTCCTGTGCACTGCACTCCACACAGTTCAATTCATTATGTGTTCCTTCCTGTGCACTGCACTCCACACAGTTCAATTCATTATGTGTTCCTTCCTGTGCACTGCACCACACAGTTCAATTCATTATGTGTTCCTTCCTGTGCACTGCACTCCACACAGTTCAATTCATTATGTGTTCCTTCCTGTGCACTGCACTGCACTCCACACAGTTCAATTCATTATGTGTTCCTTCCTGTGCACTACACTCCACACAGTTCAATTCATTATGTGTTCCTTCCTGTGCACTACACTCCACACAGTTCAATTCATTATGTGTTCCTTCCTGTGCACTACACTCCACACAGTTCAATTCATTATGTGTTCCTTCCTGTGCACTACACTCCACACAGTTCAATTCATTATGTGTTCCTTCCTGTGCACTACACTCCACACAGTTCAATTCATTATGTGTTCCTTCCTGTGCATTGCACTCCACACAGTTCAATTCATTATGTGTTCCTTCCTGTGCATTGCACTCCACACAGTTCAATTCATTATGTGTTCCTTCCTGTGCACTGCACTCCACACAGTTTAATTCATTATGTGTTCCTTCCTGTGCACTGCACTCCACACAGTTTAATTCATTATGTGACAATTAGTCAAATTACAGTAAAGAGAGAGACAAAGCAACATCTTCAAGGAATTTCTCAGTCAAGGAACAAACCATTGCTTCGATAACACCTGGCTCCCTCTAAACCTTTTTAACACAGTATCTGAATATTCTGGGATGGCTTAGCGCTTCATATAAAACCTTTTATTCTGATTATGTCAGGAGGTTCAGTATTTGTATGTAGGTTAAAAGACCATGCCAAGCCACAAGAGGGCGAGCTTTGCTTCAAGACGGGGAAGTGCAGTTGGGTCTGCACAGGTTGACCAAGGGAGGAGGGAAAGTCATCCCCCTGAAGACATGTTATCAAAATAACATTAACACCTCCTATCCTGTTTATAATGCATTATAATGCCTTTTCTAACACCTTTATGGGTTATGCATAATGCATTATAATGCACAACATGGGTTATAATAACTGCTTAGTAACATCTATAACAATACTGCAGTAGAGTTATATTAAGGTACTTCACTTTTAAACCTTTAAAAAAATCTTTAAAACAAAATCAAAAAAGTTGAACATGCCTACACTCTCGCCATGTCAACCCAAACGGTCCAGTCACACACACACACACACACACACACACACACACACACACACACACACACACACACACACACACACACACACACACACACACACACACACACACACACACACACACACTTGTGTGTGTTGGCTTGATCTCAGATCTGTTTGTGCTATCATGTCAACTAATAAATGAAAAGGTGACATGATAGCATAAACAGATCTGAGATCAAGCCAACACACACTAACAACCTGGAACAGTGTGCCAAGCAAAGCCCTCACTGTACCTGAGATCTCATGTGCTCTGAGCTCGTTGTACTTATAGGCCTGTTCCATGGGCTTGATGGCTGAGTGGTAGATCTTACGTAACTTCTGAATAGCAGCTGGAGGGGAGAGAAAGAGAATGAGAGGAGGATGGTAAGAACAGGGTTCAAATTACAGTGGGGGATAGGAGAGGCTGGGCATCCCCCATAACAATTAGGACCAGCATATGAATTTAAATATCAATGTAAGCCCCCATAATTCTCAAAAATATCAATGTCGGGCACCCCCAAGTGGCTTCGGGCAACCCCAAGAGTCTATATATTTTAAGTGTGGTATTGGGCACCCCCAAGAGTCAAAGTATTTGAACCCTGGTATCCATGGTAAGAAGGAATGTAGATGGAATGAGATAAGGGGAGGGAGGTAGAGTTGGTTCATGGAAGAAGAAAGGTAAGACACGGGTAAGAGAAGATAAGAGAAGGTAAGACACGGTAAGAGAAGGAAACATAATAAGATGATAAGGAGTGTAGATGAAAGGAGACAGCCAGGTAGAGTACAGGGGAGTTTCAGTTAAACAGGAGAGGAAGAACGGTAAGAAAATGTTAGATTAAGAAACAAACAAGTCATTATAGAATGAGATTGAGTTGGAGAGTTCAGAGAGAGAGAGGGATGGAGAGAGAGGGAGGGAGGAGAGAGAGAGAGGGGTGGAGAGAGGGGTGGAGAGAGAGAGGAGAGAGAGAGGGATGGAGAGAGAGAGAGGAGAGAGAGGAGGGAGGGAGAGAGAGAGAGAGGGAGGGAGGGAGAGAGAGAGAGAAAGGGATGGAAGGAGAGGGAGAGGGAGAGAGGAGAGAGAGAGAGAGAGAGAGAGAGAGAGAGAGAGAGGGAGGGAGATAAAAGGAAAACAGATTAAAAACAGAAGATTTGGGACTCGTTAACACTAACGATGTTACCCATTAGCGCTAATGGAGAAGAGGTCCATTAAGGCTCTGGCACCACGTGTTTCTTTCTCTAACTAAAGCTATAGGCCTGCGTGCCAAAAACCACCTATTCGTTATATAGTGCACTACTTTTACCAGAGACCTATGAGCCTGGTGAAAAGTAGTGCACTATTTACGGACTAGGGTGTAATTTGTAACAGCACCCATACACAGGCAAGTACCCACAGACCCATAGAGGTTCACCCATCATTACTTTCTATGATGTGCTTCATTAACCCATATATTAGTATAATGACACATCAGAGCAGGACAGGGAACATACTGAGTACATTTATCGAAACAGAAATATTCATTTTTCTCTGTAATAACACTACTGGTATTTGACAGGTAATTAATAGACATAACACGACAAATTCAGAACCAAATCTGCATCCCGAATGGCATCCTATTCCCTATTTAGTGCACTACTTTTGATCAAAGCCATATGGGCCCTGCTCAAAGGAAGTGCACTACACAGGGAATATGGTGCTATTTGGTACATGTCCCATGTCACACCAGGTGCAAAAATGTCTTGTGAATATCTGCAAAGTGCTCTACTGCATGTCTTCTTGTATCTCACAATATCTTTGTAATAATGCTAATGCTCAACAATGACATTTGATAACGACAACAAAATCTAAAGCTCTACAGCCTATTAAGATGTGATCATACTTGATATTTAGGGACAGGAGTTTTTTCTTTACCACGTGACCTGACCAGGAACAACTCTAAGCCTCAGTAATATATTTAAGCTATTATCTACCATGATAGTGTTCTGCTGCGTTCTCCTCAGAGGCCAGCCTCAGTGTCTCGTCGATGTGTGATCTGTCCCTCAGGATGTGGCTCAGGACATCCTCCCCTCCTCCTCTGTGGAGAGAAACAGCAGATCTCAAGTCAGTCTCTGATAGTGAATCTTTGCACATTGGACTGGATTAACTGGCAATGACAGATGAGGCTGGTAGGGGGAAATGGGAAAGGTTCATTATGTGCTAAAACATTATTTGCAATCACAGCCCAAAAGTGGCATCATTTACTGGTATGACCCCCCTCTATGGCTCCTGCCTCCCAAATGGTTCCCTATTCCATACATAGTGCACTACTTCCTGAGATTGTAAATCCTGTTTTAGGACAAAACGTGTGTGTGTGACCGTTAATTATCTATATCACTTGCTTTGGCAATGTAAACATATGTTTTCCCACGCCAATAAAGCCCTTTAAATGTAACTGAATTGACAGAGAGAGAGGTGCTGACAGTTGCGCGTCGTAAACGTTCCAGTAGAGGCTCTACAGTGGCCAATTACCACCATGCTACATCAAGGGTCATTTCAATCAGTCAAAGTGCTGTCTCTGTCTCTCTATTGCTGGGGTCTACAGGGATGGGTGTCAATCTAGAAATAAAATGACCAATGGATTCTAAAGCATAAGAAACAACAACTACGAAATGAACAACTGTGAAAAGTCAGTCAGTGGCACCATACAGTATGTGAATAACAAAGCCAGAGGATGAATAGAAGTGATATGTTCTGTTGTATAAACTGGGGAAAACAACCCTGTGTGATGTCAAATCCAATCAAATGTTTTGGTCACATACACATGGTTAGCAGATGTTATTGGTCACATACACATGGTTAGCCAATGTTATTGGTCACATACACATGGTTTATTGGTCACATACACATGGTTAGCAGATGTTATTGGTCACATACACATGGTTAGCAGATGTTATTGGTCACATACATATGGTTGGCAGATGTTATTGGTCACATACACATGGTTAGCAGATGTTATTGGTCACATACACATGGTTAGCAGATGTTATTGGTCACATACACATGGTTAGCAGATGTTATTGGTCACATACACATGGTTAGCAGATGTTATTGGTCACATACACATGGTTAGCCAATGTTATTGGTCACATACACATGGTTAGCAGATGTTATTGGTCACATACACATGGTTAGCAGATGTTATTGGTCACATACACATGGTTAGCAATGTTATTGGTCACATACACATGGTTAGCAGATGTTATTGGTCACATACACATGGTTAGCAGATGTTATTGGTCACATACACATGGTTAGCAGATGTTATTGGTCACATACACATGGTTAGCCAATGTTATTGGTCACATACACATGGTTAGCAGATGTTATTGGTCACATACACATGGTTAGCAGATGTTATTGGTCACATACACATGGTTAGCCGATGTTATTGGTCACACACATGGTTAGCAGATGTTATTGGTCGCACACACATGGTTAGCAGATGTTATTGGTCACATACACATGGTTAGCAGATGTTATTGGTCACATACACATGGTTAGCAGATGTTATTGGTCACTTACACATGGTTAGCAGATGTTATTGGTCACATACACATGGTTAGCAGATGTTATTGGTCACATACACATGGTTAGCAGATGTTATTGGTCACATACACATGGTTAGCAGATGTTATTGGTCACATACACATGGTTAGCAGATGTTATTGGTCACATACACATGGTTAGCAGATGTTATTGGTCACACAGATGTTATTGGTCACATACACATGGTTAGCAGATGTTATTGGTCACATACACATGGTTAGCAGATGTTATTGTGAGTGTAGAAATTCTTATGCTTCTAGATCCAACAGTGCAGTGGTATCTAACAGGTCAAATCGAATAATTCCACAACAAAACTTAATATCTAACTAATTCCACAGCTAAACCTAATACACACAATCTAATAAAGGAATGGGATGAGGATATATAGTAATAAAATATATAGATGAGCAGTGACAGAGCAGCTAAGATGCAATAGATAGTGAAGGATAACAGTACATATGAGATGAGTAATGTGAGATATGTGTAAACATTCTTAAAGTGGCATTATTAAAGTGACTAGTGTTCCATTTATTAAAGTGACTAGTGTTCCATTTATTAAAGTGACTAGTGTTCCATTTATTAAAGTGACTAGTGTTCCATTTATTAAAGTGGAATAGGGTAGGGTAGCCTAGTGGTTAGAGCGTTGGACTAGTAACCGGAAGGTCACGAGGAAGGTTGCAAGTTCAAACCCCTGAGCTGACAAGGTACAAGTCTGTCGTTCTGCCCCTGAACAGGCAGTTAACCCACTGTTCCTAGGCCGTCATTGAAAATAAGAATTTGTTCTTAACTGACTTGCCTGGTTAAATAAAGGTAAAAAAAATAAAAAATAGTGTTCCATTTATTAAAGTGACTAGTGTTCCATTTATTAAAGTGACTAGTGCTCCATTTATTAAAGTGACTAGTGTTAAAGTGACTAGTGTTAAAGTGACAAGTTTGACAAGTTGTAACGACGTTCTTCGTTTGTCGAAAGAGAGTCGGACCGAAATGCAGCGTGTTGGTTACTCATGTTCTTTAATGGAACAAATGACGATACACGAAATAACTTATAAATACAAAAAACAACAAACGGAACGTGAAAAACCTATACAGCCTGTCTGGTGAACACTACACAGAGACAGGAACAATCACCCACGAAATACAAAGTGAAACCCAGGCTACCTAAATACGGTTCCCAATCAGAGACAACGAGAATCACCTGACTCTGATTGAGAACCGCCTCAGGCAGCCAAACCTATGCAACACACACCCCTAATCAGCCACAATCCCAATAACTAAAAAACCCCACTAACAAATACAACAAACAATAAACCCATGTCACACCCTGGCCTGACCAACTAATTAACTAAAACACAAAATACTAAGACCAAGGCGTGACACAAGTGTTAAAGTGACTAGTGTTCCATTTATTAAAGTGACTAGTGCTCCATTTATTAAAGTGACTAGTGCTCCATTTATTAAAGTGACTAGTGCTCCATTTATTAAAGTGACTAGTGCTCCATTTATTAAAGTGACTAGTGTTAAAGTGACTAGTGTTAAAGTGACTAGTGCTCCATTTATTAAAGTGACTAGTGTTAAAATGACTAGTGCTCCATTTATTAAAGTGACTAGTGCTCCATTTATTAAAGTGACTAGTGCTCCATTTATTAAAGTGACTAGTGTTCCATTTATTAAAGTGACTAGTGTTAAAGTGTGAGTGTTCCATTTATTAAAGTGACTAGTGTTCCATTTATTAAAGTGACTAGTGCTCCATTTATTAAAGTGACTAGTGTTCCATTTATTAAAGTGACTAGTGTTCCATTTATTAAAGTGACTAGTGTTCCATTTATTAAAGTGACTTGTGCTCCATTTATTAAAGTGACTAGTGTTCCATTTATTAAAGTGACTAGTGCTCCATTTATTAAAGTGACTAGTGTTAAAGTGACAAGTGTTCCATTTATTAAAGTGACTAGTGTTAAAGTGACTAGTGCTCCATTTATTAAAGTGACTAGTGTTCCATTTATTAAAGTGACTAGTGCTCCATTTATTAAAGTGACTAGTGCTCCATTTATTAAAGTGACTAGTGTTCCATTTATTAAAGTGACGAGTGTTCCATTTATTAAAGTGACTAGTGTTAAAGTGACTAGTGCTCCATTTATTAAAGTGACTAGTGTTAAAGTGACTAGTGCTCCATTTATTAAAGTGACTAGTGTTAAAGTGACTAGTGCTCCATTTGTTAAAGTGACTAGTGTTAAAGTGACTTGTGCTCCATTTATTAAAGTGACTAGTGTTAAAGTGACTAGTGTTCCATTTATTAAAGTGACTAGTGTTAAAGTGACTAGTGCTCCATTTGTTAAAGTGACTAGTGTTAAAGTGACTAGTGTTCCATTTATTAAAGTGACTAGTGTTAAAGTGACTAGTGCTCCATTTGTTAAAGTGACTAGTGTTAAAGTGATGACTAGTGCTCCATTTATTAAAGTGACTAGTGTTAAAGTGACTAGTGTTCCATTTATTAAAGTGACTAGTGTTAAAGTGACTAGTGCTCCATTTATTAAAGTGACTAGTGTTAAAGTGACGAGTGTTCCATTTATTACAGTGACTAGTGTTAAAGTGACTAGTGCTCCATTTATTAAAGTGACTAGTGTTAAAGTGACGAGTGTTCCATTTATTACAGTGACTAGTGTTAAAGTGACTAGTGCTCCATTTATTAAAGTGACTAGTGTTAAAGTGACTTGTGCTCCATTTATTAAAGTGGCATTATTAAAGTGACTAGTGTTAAAGTGACTAGTGTTCCATTTATTAAAGTGGCCAATATCAGTTGTACTGCAAGCACCTTCCCTCAAACTTAGCCACAGGCTGCGTAGCTAACATACAAGTCCTTTCATAGAAGCTGCAGGCAGGATATTCACAGATATTCCTGTCTATCCGTCTCCCAGAACCAGAGAGATACCGGTCTATCCGTCTCCCAGAACCAGAGAGATACCGGTCTATCCGTCTCCCAGAACCAGAGAGATGTCTGTCTATCTGTCTCCCAGAACCAGAAAGATGTCTGTCTATCCGTCTCCCAGAACCAGAGAGATGTCTGTCTATCTGTCTCCCAGAACCAGAGAGATGTCTGTCTATCCGTCTCCCAGAACCAGAGATGTCTGTCTATCCGTCTCCCAGAACCAGAGAGATGTCTGTCTATCCGTCTCCCCAGAACCAGAGATGTCTGTCTATCCGTCTCCCAGAACCAGAGAGATGTCTGTCTATCCGTCTCCCAGAACCAGATACCCGGTCTATCCGTCTCCCAGAACCAGAGAGATACCGGTCTATCCGTCTCCCAGAACCAGAGAGATGTCTGTCTATCTGTCTCCCAGAACCAGAAAGATGTCTGTCTATCCGTCTCCCAGAACCAGAGAGATGTCTGTCTATCTGTCTCCCAGAACCAGAGAGATGTCTGTCTATCCGTCTCCCAGAACCAGAGAGATGTCTGTCTATCGTCTCCCAGAACCAGAGAGATGTCTGTCTATCCGTCTCCCAGAACCAGAGAGATGTCTGTCTATCCGTCTCCCAGAACCAGAGAGATGTCTGTCTATCCGTCTCCCAGAACCAGAGAGATGTCTGTCTATCTGTCTCCCAGAACCAGAGAGATGTCTGTCTATCTGTCTCCCAGAACCAGAGAGATGTCTGTCTATCCGTCTCCCAGAACCAGAGATGTCTGTCTATCTGTCTCCCAGAACCAAGAGAATGTCTGTCTATCTGTCTCCCAGAACCAGAGAGATGTCTGTCTATCCGTCTCCCCCAGAACCAGAGATGTCTGTCTATCCGTCTCCCAGAACCAGAGAGATGTCTGTCTATCCGTCTCCCAGAACCAGAGAGATGTCTGTCTATCCGTCTCCCAGAACCAGAAAGATGTCTGTCTATCCGTCTCCCAGAACCAGAAAGATGTCTGTCTATCTGTCTCCCAGAACCAGAGAGATGTCTGTCTATCCGTCTCCCAGAACCAGAGAGATGTCTGTCTATCCGTCTCCCCAGAACCAGAGAGATGTCTGTCTATCCGTCTCCCAGAACCAGAGAGATGTCTGTCTATCGTCTCCCAGAACCAGAGAGATGTCTGTCTATCCGTCTCCCAGAACCAGAGATGTCTGTCTATCCGTCTCCCAGGCCCAGAGAGATGTCTGTCTATCCGTCTCCCAGGCCCAGAGAGATGTCTGTCTATCCGTCTCCCAGAACCAGAGAGATTCCTGTCTGTCTCCCAGGCCCAGAGAGATGCCTGTCTGTCTCCCAGGCCCAGAGAGATGCCTGTCTGTCTCCCAGGCCCAGAGAGATACCTGTCTATCCATCTCCCAGGCCCAGAGAGATTCCTGTCTGTCACCCAGGCCCAGAGATATACCGGTCTGTCCGTCTCCCAGGCCCAGAGAGATGCCTGTCTGTCTCCCAGGCCCAGAGAGATTCCTGTCTGTCCGTCTCCCAGGCCCAGAGAGATGCCTGTCTGTCTCCCAGGCCCAGAGAGATACCTGTCTATCCATCTCCCAGGCCCAGAGAGATTCCTGTCTCTCCGTCTCCCAGAACCAGAGAGATTCCTGTCTGTCTCCCAGGCCCAGAGAGATACCTGTCTATCCATCTCCCAGGCCCAGAGAGATTCCTGTCTCTCCGTCTCCCAGAACCAGAGAGATTCCTGTCTGTCTCCCAGGCCCAGAGAGATTCCTGTCTGTCCGTCTCCCAGGCCCAGAGAGATTCCTGTCTGTCACCCAGGCCCAGAGATATACCGGTCTGTCCGTCTCCCAGAACAAGAGAGATACCGGTCTATCCGTCTCCCAGGCCTAGAGAGATACCGGTCTATCTGTCTCCCAGGCCTAGAGAGATACCGGTCTGTCTGTCTCCCAGAACAAGAGAGATACCGGTCTATCCGTCTCCCAGGCCTAGAGAGATACCGGTCTATCTGTCTCCCAGGCCCAGAGAGATTCCGGTCTATCTGTCTCCCAGGCCCAGAGAGATTCCTGTCTATCTCTCTCCCAGGCCCAGAGAGATGTCTGTCTATCTGTCTCCCAGAACAAGAGAGATACTGGTCTATCTGTCTCCCAGGCCCAGAGAGATTCATGTCTATCAGTCTCCCAGGCCTAGAGAGATACCGGTCTATCTGTCTCCCAGGCCCAGAGAGATTCCTGTCTGTCTCCCAGGCCCAGAGAGATTCCTGTCTATCAGTCTCCCAGGCCCAGAGAGATTCCTGTCTATCTCTCTCCCAGGCCCAGAGAGATTCCTGTCTATCTCTCTCCCAGGCCCAGAGAGATTCCTGTCTATCTCTCTCCCAGGCCCAGAGAGATTCCTGTCTCTCTGTCTCCCAGAACCAGAGAGATTCCTGTCTCTCTGTCTCCCAGAACCAGAGAGATTCCTGTCTGTCTCCCAGAACCAGAGAGATTCCTGTCTGTCTCCCAGGCCCAGAGAGATTCCTGTCTATCCGTCTCCCAGGCCCAGAGACATACTGTAAGTGGAGAGAAGAGGGGATGTTGAATGAGAGATATTTATATCCAGTTACATGGCTGCGGGATGAACAATTCCTCCAGGAGGGTTACATTTAGCAGTGTCCCCCACATTCATTAGCATTCTAGCATTCTCTGTGTGTGTGTGTGTGTGTGTGTGTGTGTGTGTGTGTGTGTGTGTGTGTGTGTGTGTGTGTGTGTGTGTGTGTGTGTGTGTGTGTGTGTGTGTGTGTGTGTGTGTGTGTGTGTGTGTGTGTGCGTGTGTGTGTGCGTGCGTGTGTGCGTGTGTGCGTGCGTGTGTGATCTCCACATTTGAATATCTATGTTATTTATTGCATTTGATCACAGCTGCTACTACAGTATGATCAGTTCTTTAATTAGACGGACTGCTGAAAATACAGGTTTGTTTCACGTAGCCATGGTTTCACAATACCACCATAGATAGTGTTTGTGTGTGTAGTGGGGGAAACCCCAGTTTCATAACAACCTGGGATAGGAGTGTGCATGCACGCACACACACACACACACACACACACACACACACACACACACACACACACACACACACACACACACACACACACAGACACACGCACACTCTCTCTCGCTCTCTGCTCCACACCCTAACAACCCCATTGTCATAAAGACGGGAGAACACGTCAGACCCTCTGCTTCACCTCCTCCAAATATAACCCTCTGTTGTAGACATATCAGCCTGTTAGGACTGTCCTTGTGTGCCCATTACCCAGGAACAACCATCCTTTTATGGCCCCTGACTGTACCGTACAGGGGCCACTAGGGGCCCACAACCAGGTCAGGTTACACAGCAGCACTACAGCCATAGAAATATAACTACTAGAACAGGTTTTCCCATTCAAGTCAATATTCTGTGATGGGTGGACCAGTGGCCATATTGACTGTACCCACAGGAGTAAAACCATGTCAGCCATATTGAGTGTTCCCATTCTGAGGTGGTCGGAGGGGCTTTGACTGTTCTAGTAATTATATTTCTATTTTATTTATTTTTTACCCTTTTTCGTGGTATCCAATTGGTAGTAGTTACTGTCTTGTCTCATCGCTGCAACTCCAGTACGGACTCGGGAGAGGTGAAGGTCGAGAGCCATGCATCCTCCGAAACAACCCAACCAAGCCGCACTGCTTCTTGACACAACGCACATCCAACCCGGAAGCCAGCCGCACCAACGTGTCAGAGGAAACACCGTACACCTAGCGACCTGGTCAGCATGCACTGCGCCCGGCTCGCCACAGGAGTTGCTAGTGCCGGCCAAACCTTCCCTAACCCGGACGACGCTGGTCCAATTGTGCGTCGCCCCATGAGCCTCCCCGGTCGCGGCCGGCTGCGGCAGAGCCTGGACTCGAACCCAGAATCTCTGGTGGCACAGAGATCACTGCCCCACCCGGGAGGGATGTAATTCTATTTCTATGACTACAGCTACAGAGCAGAGATATTTTTAGGGGCAGCTGGGATATCACCCTGATTCATACTGCTACACCCAGGGGGTTGTGAAACTCGGATGCTGCCTTCGTTGTTGGTCCTGTCACGGGAGATCGGTATTTGACTCTTAGTTCGAGGTATTTCCATTTATAAAGTCATTCACAAGTTTCAGAAGTTGGAAGACACCCAGGTGATAGGTGGCCATGCTGGAGTACTCATACACACATCTACGTGGCGTAGTCGAGTACCTATCCACCCTTGGCTGCTTGACACATAGGCCTCCAGTAAAACAGTTACAGTGGATGTCATTTTTATGTTCTGAATTGCTCAGTGTCTAAGATGAAGTGTAAAGCTAATTTATACCGAAAACCACACCCTAAACTATATGGACAAAACAGACTGCACCCTAAACTATATGGACAAAACAGACTGCACCCTAAACTATATGGACAGAACAAACTACTATATGGACAAAACAGACTGCACCCTAAACTATATGGACAAAACAGACACCCTAAACTATATGGACAGAACAAACTGCACCTAAACTATATGGACAGAACAAACTGCACCCTAAACTATATGGACAGAACAAACTGCACCCTAAACTATATGGACAGAACAAACTGCACCCTAAACTATGGACAGAACAAACTGCACCCTAAACTATATAGACAGAACAGACTGCACAATAAACTACATGGACAGAACAAACTGCCCTAAACTATATGGACAGAACAAATGAACAGCTGCACCCCTAAACTATACGGACAGAACAGACTGCACCTAGACTATATGGACAGAACAAACTACACCTAAACTATATGGACAGAACAAACTGCACCCTAAACTATACGGACAGAACAGACTGCACCCTAGACTATATGGACAGAACAAACTGCACCCTAAACCATATGGCTAGAACAGACCACACCCTAAACTATATGGCTAGAACAAACTGCACCCTAATCTATATGGCTGGAACAGACCACACCCTAAACCATATGGACAGAACAAACTACACCCTAAACGATAGGAACAGAACAATGGATACAAATTCTCTACTGCATTGTTACTACTTCATAACTGAACATATTGACAAAGGATTTACCTCGACAGAAAACAGAGAAGATATTTATTATGGAATCATATGTTGTTATTTTTAACTGAATCATCTCAATAACACAAAGTCATAAATGACATCCTGTCAGCAAGTACGGTTCATTTTCACCTATCAATCAGTCATGGTTACCAAAATTGTACCTCCTAAAAATGTTGTCAGAATGAACGTGAAAAAGCCAGACATCAAGTTCTCTTCCTTTCAAAGATGATCAGACCACATGCATTCCTCTGTACTTCCCCCTCAGTCCAGTTACCACCAAATGTTCGCCCACAAACATAGAGCAGAAAATGTTCCAAAGCTCTGGCCCTGGCAGGTATAATGTTGGAGATGTCTGTCCAGATCAAGCTGAACAAGGATGAAAAGGAATACAATCTAGTAATATTGCTCTTGGCATGGTTTTGTCATCTGAGCTGGTAACTAAACTACGAGGAGGGGCGTGGGCCTGGAGAATGGAGGTCATGCCAGGTTGTTTGTGTAATTGTCACAAATCACACGGCTGGTGGTGACGGATGTGGGGCAGAGGCTCAGAGAAGACCTCATCAATAACTGGACCACAAAACTGGTCACATAAGTCACACTTGGTCAAAGAGGAGAGACTATTTTTTGTACAGCTGTTGGTCAAATCAAAGTGTATTTGTCACGTGTGCCGAATACAACAGGTTCACCTTACAGTGAAATGTTTACTTACAACCTCTAACCAACAGTGCAATTTCTAAGTAAAGAGAGAAGGTATTAGGTGAACAATGGACAAGTAAAAAATAAAAACAGTAAAAAAGACCGAAAAATAACAGTAGAGGCTATATACAGTAGAGAGGTTATATACAGTAGTGAGGCTATATACAGTAGAGAGGCTATATACAGTAGAGAGGCTATATACAGTAGAGAGGCTATATACAGTAGTGAGGCTATATACAGTAGAGAGGCTATATACAGTAGAGAGGCTCTATACAGTAGAGAGGCTATATACAGTAGTGAGGCTATATACAGTAGAGAGGTTATATACAGTAGAGAGGTTATATACAGTAGAGAGGCTATATACAGTAGAGAGGTTATATACAGTAGAGAGGCTATATACAGTAGAGAGGCTCTATACAGTAGAGAGGCTCTATACAGTAGAGAGGCTATAACAGTAGAGAGGCTATATACAGTAGAGAGGTTATATACAGTAGAGAGGTTATATACAGTAGAGAGGCTATATACAGTAGAGAGGCTATATACAGTAGAGAGGCTATATACAGTAGAGAGGTTATATACAGTAGAGAGGCTATAACAGTAGAGAGGCTATATACAGTAGAGAGGTTATATACAGTAGAGAGGTTATATACAGTAGAGAGGCTATATACAGTAGAGAGGCTATATACAGTAGAGAGGCTATAACAGTAGAGAGGCTATATACAGTAGAGAGGTTATATACAGTAGAGAGGCTATATACAGTAGAGAGGCTATATACAGTAGAGAGGCTCTATACAGTAGAGAGGCTATAACAGTAGAGAGGCTATATACAGTAGAGAGGTTATATACAGTAGAGAGGTTATATACAGTAGAGGCTATATACAGTAGAGAGGCTATATACAGTAGAGAGGCTATATACAGTAGAGAGGCTATAACAGTAGTGAGGCTATATACAGTAGAGAGGCTATATACAGTAGTGAGACTATATACAGTAGAGAGGCTATAACAGTAGTGAGGCTATATACAGTAGAGAGGCTATAACAGTGGAGAGCCTATAACAGTAGTGAGGCTATAGAAGTAGAGAGGCTATATACAGTAGTGAGACTATATACAGTAGTGAGGCTATATACAGTAGAGAGGCTATATACAGTAGTGAGGCTATATACAGTAGTGAGGCTATAACAGTAGCGAGGCTATAACAGTAGTGAGGCTATATACAGTAGAGAGGCTATAACAGTAGTGAGCTATAACAATAGAGAGGCTATAACAGTAGAGAGGCTATAACAGTAGAGAGGCTATAGAAGTAGTGAGGCTATAACTGTAGTGAGGCTATAACAGTAGAGAGGCTATATACAGTAGCGAGGCTATATACAGTAGAGAGGCTATAACAGTAGTGAGGCTATAACAGTAGTGAGGCTATATACAGTAGAGAGGCTATAACAGTAGTGAGGCTATATACAGTAGAGAGGCTATATACAGTAGAGAGGCTATAACAGTAGTGAGGCTATAACAGTAGTGAGGCTATATACAGTAGAGAGGCTATAACAGTAGTGAGGCTATATACAGTAGTGAGGCTATATACAGTAGAGAGGCTATATACAGTAGTGAGGCTACATACAGACACCGGTTAGTCAGGCTGATTGAGGTAGTATGTACATGTACTGTAGGTATGGTTTAAGTGACTATGCATATATGATAAACAGAGAGTAGCAGTAGTGT
>NW_027012870.1:0-10000 GCF_036934945.1 Oncorhynchus masou masou
TCCCTGACAGTATCTTGCCTCAGATATTGATAACACCAATATGTTAAATGCACTCTCTTTCTCAAATTACACCCAGTTAACTGTCAGAGAGGCCTGCGCATTCCTCTTCCTACCAGTTGGTCACAGACACACAGCCTGTTCTTCCTCTTTTTTCTAATCTGCTCATTCTTCACATGGAATTGTCATTCGTTTATTTTTCACACCTTTTGTTTTACCTAGAACGACCTATAGTTTCTTACCTACTGACTTAATTCACTTCCTCTACATAAGCCGGTATTATCCAATAGGATTTTCACGCATACCCTTCGCTTTACCTAAAACTACCTATAGTTTTGTACCTACTGACTTAATTCACTTCCTCTACATAAGCCGGGTTTATCCTTCAGGATATTTCACAATATGACGAGACTACTGCCTAACCGGGTCAGTCTGTCTTCATACCCATACCCTTCATAACCATTCTTCACCCACCCAATACTGGCCTCTATTTGTATTAGAGCAATATCGTGGCGTGACCTACCGATTCACAGACCCCCGTTTAGCTAGACGGAGCGTTTTTATCCGCATGATTTATTCTGCAGTTGAACCAAATCGGGTCAGAGTTCTTCTGCTTCCTATTTATTCACCTGTTCAGTCCTCCTCTTTTCAACAGGAGCGGTAGCCGTGAATACACCACCCAACCCCTTTCTAATCTTTTTCTTAAAGGGTGGTATTCGTTGACTTTTCTACATATTTATTTATATGTTTATGACCCTATGAGAAGGCAGCAGCTGCCCCACACCAGGCCAGGCAGCTCAGCCAGAGAGCGCAAACAACCGCACCTAGTCAAACCACACAAGGTCCCCAAATGAATGGCTCGGTGAGAGGGGCAGTCTGAATCACACACACCCAACACAGGTCACCCGCTCAGGTTGATTGGGCTGCGTAGTACACACATCCCAAAACAACTCCTGAGACAGTCGAGCCCGGCCAAGCAGAACCAGACGGAACAACTCCCCTCAACCAACCTAAACACGTGGGTCCGTTCGAACCGACCAATCAGAACGAGTGCAAGCCCCCTAGTCGCTTAGTCCTTACACCTGCACATATATGTTTATATATCTATTTTTAACAACCCCCAAAATCACACATGCATGCAATTCATTGAATTCAAAAGTTCTTCAACATTTACTGGGTTTTTAGGAAATTTTAAAGAGAGACCTACTCGCTGAGACAGGATCTCTGAAGCTGTACAAACATTTCAACTGCGTAAGAACAAGCTTACCTTTTTATAGTTGTGTGGCCACATTTGCTTGCAAGATTGTCCAAAGGAACTATCACCAGCCCGGAACGTCAATCTATGTTGTGGAGAATCATTTCAAAATGTAACACTTACAAGAACGTGTGAATTCAATATAGGCTTTTAATACAAACATATCAGAAGCCTAGATGGTCCGCGGAACACACCTTTTCCAGAGCACTGGCTCTGATTTATACACATACAACATATGAGTCCATCTCACATGCAAATGAAGTTACTTCCCTCAGTCCATCTGCCACCATTATCTCCCAATCTGTGCTTCCCTGCTTGTTCATGTCCAATAACGCCCATATCTGCTTTCAGTCAAGTTATAATGGTGACAGGACTCTTCATGTCCCAAAATATACATGCCCATCTTATCCTATGGGCCCTATGTTTGGCTTGTCCTTATTTGGACTAGTAGACTATGTGTCTCTTCTGTTCATGTCCTAGAAATATATGCCTATGTCTATAGTCCATCCGTTGGTCATTTGGCTGACCCCTCCTTTGTATGTCCCTCTGACCTTGGTTTGTCCAGCTGTCCTATGCTCTCATGGCCTTACTCTGGCCTCCTGTCCTATACAATAGACAATGCATTTTACCAGAATGGCAAATACACTGAGTGCATCTTTCTCTTGTGTTACAGTATTATGTTTCTCCCTATATGTACATCTTTCTCCCACAATGCCCAACCAGACCCTCCCCTATAGGTTTAGCTTGTGCGGTCGGAGTCCGCACCTTGGGGAGGGGGGGGGGGCTGTCACGTTCTGACCATAGTTATTTTGTGCTTTCCTTGTTTTAGTATTGGTCAGGACGTGAGCTGGGTGGGCATTCTATGTTATGGTTCTCAATCAGAGGCAGGTGTTAGTCATTGTCTCTGATTGGGAACCATATTTAGGTAGCCTGTTTTGTGTTGTGTTTTGTGGGTGGTTGTTTCCTGTCTTTGTGTTTACTGTACCAGATGGGGCTGTTTCGGTTTTGCCACGTTTATTGTTTTGCAGTTTGTTCATGTTAAGTGTCTCTTATTAAAGAACCATGAACTTCAACCACGCTGTGTTTTGGTCCTCCTTCCCAGGAAGAAAGCCGTTACACCCAAACCTGAACCATTCATAATGAGGCCCTAAACATTCTGTTATAACTCTATCCCAAACCTTAACCATTCATAATGAGGCCCTAAACATTCTGTTATAACTCTATCCCAAACCTGAACCATTCATAATGAGGCCCTAAACATTCTGTTATAACTCTATCCCAAACCTTAACCATTCATAATGAGGCCCTAAACATTCTGTTATAACTCTATCCCAAACCTGAACCATTCATAATGAGGCCCTTTTCTGTTATAACTCTATCCCAAACCTTAACCATTCATAATGAGGCCCTAAACATTCTGTTATAACTCTATCCCAAACCTTAACCATTCATAATGAGGCCCTAAACATTCTGTTATAACTCTATCCCAAACCTTAACCATTCATAATGAGGCCCTAATCTTAATGTTTAAACTCTATCCCATTCCATTCATAATGACGCCCTAAACATTCTGTTTAAACTCTGTCCCAAACCTCCCATAATGAGGCCTAAACATTCTGTTTTAACTCTATCCCAAACCTTAACCATTCAATGAGGCCAAAACATTCTGTTTAACTCTATCCCAAACCTTAACCATTCATAATGAGGCCCTAATCTTAATGTTTAAACTCTATCCCAAACCTTAACCATTCATAATGAGGCCCTAAACATTCTGTTATAACTCTATCCCAAACCTTAACCATTCATAATGAGGCCCTAAACATTCTGTTATAACTCTATCCCAAACCTTAACCATTCATATCCCTAAACATTCTGTTATAAACTCTATCCCAAACCTTAACCATTCATAATGAGGCCCTAAACATTCTGTTAAACTCTATCCCAAACCTTAACCATTCATAATGAGGCCCTAAACATTCTGTTATAACTCTATCCCAAACCTTAACCATTCATAATGAGGCCCTAAACATTCTGTTATAACTCTATCCCAAACCTTAACCATTCATAATGAGGCCCTAAACATTCTGTTATAACTCTATCCCAAACCTTAACCATTCATAATGAGGCCCTAAACATTCTGTTATAACTCTATCCCAAACCTTAACCATTCATAATGAGGCCCTAAACATTCTGTTTAAACTCTATCCCAAACCTTAACCATTCATAATGAGGCCCTAAACATTCTGTTATAACTCTATCCCAAACCTTAACCATTCATAATGAGGCCCTAAACATTCTGTTATAACTCTATCCCAAACCTTAACCATTCATAATGAGGGGGCCTAATCTTAATGTTTAAACCCCCAAACCTTAACCATTCATAATGAAAACTTTATATTTTAACTATTTTTCCATCGCTAACGGCCCGTCTCAGCCCTTTAACCTCTTGAAACTCTGGGGGCTCTATTTCATCTTTGGATGAAAAACGTTCCCGTTTTAAACAAGATATTTTGCCACAAAAAGATGCTCGACTATGCATATAATTGATAGCTTTGGAAAGAAAAAACTCTGGATTTTCCAGAACTGCAAAGATATTGTCTGTGGGTGCCCTAGAACGGGAGCTACAGGCAAAACCAAGATGAAACGGCAACCAGGAAATCAGCAGGATTTTTGAGGCTCTGTTTTCCATTGTCTCCTTATATGGCTGTGAATGCGAGAGGAATGAGCTTGCCCTATCTATCGTTTCCCAAGGTGTCTGCAGCATTGTGACGTATTTGTAGGCATATCATTGGAAGATTGACCATAAGAGACTACATTTTCCAGGTGTCCGCCCGGTGTCCTCCGTCGAAATTGGTGCGTCATTTTCAGCTGCTGGTATTTTCCATGCGCTTCTGAGGGGAAAGCAGGCTTCCACGAACTGCATATCAATGAAGAGATATGTGAAAAACACCTTGAGGATTGATTCTAAACAACGTTTGCCATGTTTCGGTCGATATTATGGAGTTAATTCTGAAAAAGTTTGACGTTTTGGTGACTGAATTTTTGGTTCGTTTCGGTAGCCAAATGTGATGTACAAAACGGAGCGATTTCTCCTACACAAAGATTCTTTCAGGAAAAACTGAACATTTGCTATGTAACTGAGAGTCTCCTCTTTGAAAACATCCGAAGCTCTTCAAAGGTAAATTATTTTATTTGGTTGTTTTATTTGGTATTTGGTTATCTGGTTTTTGTGAAAATGTTGCGTGCTAAATGCTACGCAAAATGCTAAGCTAGCTTGCAATAATCTTACACAAATGATTGATTTGCTATGGTTCAAAAGCATATTTTGAAAATCTGAGATGACAGTGTTGTTAAGAAAAGGCTAAGCTTGAGGGCAGGCGCATTATTTTCATTTTATTTGCGATTTTCAGAAATCGTTAACGTTGCGTTATGCTAATGAGCCTGAGGCTTTATTCACGATCCCGGATCCGGGATGGGGAGTATCAAGAGGTTTTAACACATTGTGTTAACACTGGGCCAACTATCATCACAATACTGGGCCAACTATCATCACAATACATTGTGTTAACACAGGCTGGGCCAACTATCATCACAATACATTGTGTTAACACAGGCTGGGCCAACTATCATCACAATACATTGTGTTAACACAGGCTGGGCCAACTATCATCACAATACATTGTGTTAACACAGGCTGGGCCAACTATCATCACAATACATTGTGTTAACACAGGCTGGGCCAACTATCATCACAACACATTGTGTTAACACAGGCTGGGCCAACTATCATCACAACACATTGTGTTAACACAGGCTGGGCCAACTATCATCACAACACATTGTGTTAACACAGGCTTGGCCAACTATCATCACAACACATTGTGTTAACATAGGCTTGGCCAACTATCATCACAACACATTGTGTTAACATAGACAACACATTGTGTTAACACAACTATCATCACAACACATTGTGTTAACACAGGCTGGGCCAACTATCATCACAACACATTGTGTTAACACAGGCTGGGCCAACTATCATCACAACACATTGTGTTAACATAGGCTTGGCCAACTATCATCACAACACATTGTGTTAACACAGGCTGGGCCAACTATCATCACAACACATTGTGTTAACATAGGCTTGGCCAACTATCATCACAACACATTGTGTTAACACAGGCTTGGGCCAACTATCATCACAACACATTGTGTTAACATAGGCTTGGGTGTTACTATCATCCCAACACATTGTGTTAACACAGGCTTGGCCAACTATCATCACAGCACATTGTGTTAACACAGGCGTGACCAACTACAGTGGGGCAAAAAAGCATTTAGTCAGCCACCAATTGTGCAAGTTCTCCCACTTAAAAAGATGAGAGAGGCCTGTAATTTTCATCATAGGTAGACTTCAACTATGACAGACAAAATGAGGAAAGAAAATCCAGAAAATCACATTAATTAATTTATTTGCAAATTATGGTGGAAAATAAGTATTTGGTCAATAACAAAAGTTTACACAGCAACTCGTATCTCTCAGAGAGTCACTATTCCACTGAGACCTAATTGAAACACAAAGCAGAAAATGGAATCAGAGATGTGTGTGTCATTCTTATCTAAAGTCCTGTTAACTCTCTCACAAAAACACACACGTAAAAACGCTTGCACGCACACACACACACACACACACACACACACACACACACACACACACACACAATCACACACACACACACACTGGACTCACAGACACACACTGGACACACACACACACACACACACACACACACACACACCCCTCCAGCTCAATCTAGCCATCTCTGGTCACTGTCAGCATCTAGTTAATGAGAAGGGGACTAAAATCAATATACACCTTGGGAGGAATTCCTGTCTGTCTGTCTGTCTGTCTGTCTGTCTGTCTGTCTGTCTGTCTGTCTGTCTGTCTGTCTGTCTGTCTGTCATTGTGTGTGTGTGTGTGTGTCCTTTATCTTCCTCAGTGGGGAAAGAGAGAAATGAAGAAGTACATTTAAAGACGAACGTCGTCCTGAATCATTTCTGCTGACTAATCTCTCCCTCCTTCTCTCTCTCTCTCTCTTGCTCTCCCTCCACAGCAACAGTAATCTCTCAGAGTCACTGATGTCACCCAGCCCATCAGGGCTCAAAGGCACCCAATTACCAAACATAAAGCAACTTCCACACATCCTCTCTCTCTTTCCCTCTGTTCTGAGTCTCTCCACTCCCTCTGTTCTGACTCTCTCCCCTCTCTCTCTCTCTTTCTCTCTGTTCTGAGTCTCTCCACTCCCTCTGTTCTGACTCTCCCCTCTCTCTCTCTCTTTCCCTCTGTTCTGACTCTCTACCCTCCCTCTCTCTCTCTTTCCCTCTGTTCTGACTCTCTACCCTCCCTCTCTCTCTTTCCCTCTGTTCTGACTCTCTCCCCTCCCTCTCTCTTTTTCCATCTGTTCTGACTCTCCCCTCCCTCTGTCCTGACTCTCTCCCTCCCTCTCTCTCTTTTCCATCTGTTCTGACTCTCACCCCCTCCCTCTGTTCTGACTCTCTACCCTCCCTCTCTCTCTTCCCTCTGTTCTGACTCTCTCTCTTTCACTCTGTTCTGACTCTCTACCCTCCCTCTCTCTCTCTCTTTCCCTCTGTTCTGACTCTCTACCCTCCACTACCCACCCTCTCTCTCTTTCCCTCTGTTCTGACTCTCTACCCTCCCTCTCTCTCTCTCTTGTCCTCTGTTCTGACTCTCTACTCTCCCTCTGTGATATCTACGTTTTTTTAAATAAAAGTGTTCACACAAAGTGAACCGTTTTTGCTTTGTAATCATGGGTTATTGTGTGTAGATTGATGAGGGGAAAAACACATTTAATCAATTTTAGAATAAGGCTGTAATGTGACACAATGTGTAAAAAGGGGTCTGAATACTTTCTGAATGTTTCTGCATATCAGTATATTAGAGAGAGAGAGAAGAGAGGGCAGAGAGCATTAGAGAGAGAGAGAGAGAGAGAGAGAGAGAGAGAGGGGGGAGAGAGGGAGAGAGCGGAGAGCAGGCTGAGAGAGCAGTGAGAAGAGAGAGAGAGCAGAGAGAACAGAGAGAAGAGAGAGAGCAGAGAACAGAGAGAAGAGAGAGCAGAGAAAGCAGAGGGAGAGAGAGAGCAGAGAGAAGAGAGAGAGCAGAGAGCAGAGAGAAAAGAGAGCAGAGAAAGCAGAGGGAGAGAGAGAGAGCAGAGAGAACAGAGAGAAGAGAGAGAGCAGAGAACAGAGAGAAGAGAGAGCAGAGAAAGCAGAGGGAGAGAGGGAGAGCAGAGAGAACAGAGAGAAGAGAGAGAGCAGAGAACAGAGAGCAGAGAACAGAGAGAGAGCAGACAGAGCAGAGGGAGAGAGAGAGCAGAGGGAGAGAGAGAGCAGAGGGAGAGAGAGCAGAGAACAGAGAGAGCAGAGAGAAGAGAGAGACAGCAGATAATGAGAGCAGAAAGAGAGAGAGCAGAGAGAGAGAGCAGGGAAAAGCAAGAGAGCAAATAGAGAGGGCAGAGGGCAGTGGGAGAGAGAAGAGAGCAGAGAGCAGAGGGAGAGAGAAGAGACCAGATAGGGAGAGCAGAGAGAGCAGAGTGAGCAGAGAGAGAGAGAACAGAGATAGAGCAGAGAGAGAGCAAGCAGAGAGCAGGCTGAGAGAGCAGCGAGAGAAGAGAGAGAGCAGAGACAGCAGAGAGAGCGAGCAGAGAGAGAGAGAGAACAGAGAGGGCAGAGAAAGAGAGAGAGCAGAGAGGAAGAGCAGAGAGCAGAGAGCAGATAAAATAGAGAGCAGCAGAGCAGAGAGTCAAGAGAGCAGAGGGAGCAGAGGGAGGGAGAGAGAGCAGAGAACAGAGAGATAGCAGAGAGCAGATAGAGCAAATGGAGGAAGAGCAGAGAGAGCAGAGAACAGAGAGAAGAGAGATAGCAGAGGGAGAGAGAGAGCAGAGAACAGAGAGAGCAGAGGCAGAGAGAGCACAGAGAGAGCAGAGAGAAAAGAGAGCATATAGCAGAGAGAGCAGAGGGAGAGAGAGAGCAGAGAATAGATAGCAGAGAGAGCACAGAGAGCAGAAAGAGAGCAGAGAGCAGGCTGAGAGAACAGAGAGTGCAGAGTGAGCAGAAAGAGAGCATAGAAGAGAGAGCAGAGAGAGAGCAGAGAAAAGAGAGAAAAGAGTGATAGAACAGAGAGGGAGAGAGAGAGAGGGCAGAGAGAGCTGAGAGCAGAGAGACAGATCAGGGAGAGCAGAGGGAGAGAGAGAAAGCATAGAGAGAGAGCAGAGAGATCAGAGGAAGTGAGAGAGCAGAGAGCAGAGAGGGCAGAGAGAGAGAACAGAGAGAGCAGAGAGAGAGAACAGAGAGATATAGTGACCCTGCATCACAACACTCTGTTGCTATAGTGAACCTGCATCACAACACTCTGTTGCTATAGTGACCCTGCATCACAACACTGTTGCTATAGTGACCCTGCATCACAACACTGTTGCTATAGTGACCCTGCATCACAACACTCTGTTGCTATAGTAACCATGCATCACAACACTCTGTTGTACTAATTGTACAATTTGTTTAATTCTATTCCACATATTTAATTGTTTTGAATTTCATTTCATATTTGTTTCATGTTTCAACCAGTCGCAGGTTAACATCAACCTGACAGAGGAAACGTAAAATCAATAAACAAACTGTTTTCACAAGTAACAAGCCTTTTCTGATTTCAAGTATGTTTTATTATGAAAAGTACAATATATCCTTGTATACTTGTACAACTATGGAGCGTATGTCCATATATAATTGTATATAATTGTACAATTTGTTATTCAACATAAAATACATGTTATTGTAAGAGGTCCTGGGTCAAGGTCACAATTTTAGGAAGAAGAGTGTGTGTGTTTGTCCAGTGTGTGTGTGTGTGTGTGTGTGTTCTTGTCCAGTATGTGTGTGTGTTTGTGAGTCCAGTGTGTGTGTTTGTCCAGCATGTGTGTGTTTGTGTTCAGTGTGTGTGTGTGTCAAGTGTGTGTGTGTGTTCAGTGTGTGTGTGTGTGTTCAGTGTGTGTGTGTGTGTGTCTAGTGTGTGTGTGTGTGTGTTCAGTGTGTGTGTGTGTGTGTGTCTAGTGTGTGTGTGTGTGTTCAGTGTGTGTGTGTGTCTAGTGTGTGTGTGTGTGTTCAGTGTGTGTGTGTGTGTGTGTGTGTGTGTGTGTTTGTGTGTGTCCAGTGTCTGTGTGTGTCTAGTGTGTGTGTGTGTTCAGTGTGTGTGTGTGTCTAGTGTGTGTGTGTGTGTGTTCAGTGTGTGTGTGTGTTCAGTGTGTGTGTGTGTGTGTGTGTCCAATTGTGTGTGTGTGTGTCGTTGCCCAGTGTGTGTGTGTGTGTGTTCAGTGTGTGTGTGTTTGTGTCCAGTGTGTGTGTGTGTGTGTGTTCAGTGTGTGTGTGTCTGTGTTTGTGTGCTTGTCCAGTGTGTGTGTGTGTGTGTGTGTGTCTAGCATGTGTGTCTTTGCCCAGTGTGTGTGTGTGTGTGTGTGTTTTTGACCAGTATGTGTGTGTGTTTGTGAGTCCAGTGTGTGTGTTTGTCCAGCATGTGTGTGTTTGCCCAGTGTGTGTGTGTGTGTGTTCAGTGTGTGTGTGTGTGTCAAGTGTGTGTGTGTGTGTGTTCAGTGTGTGTGTGTGTGTGTGTGTGTTCAGTATGTGTGTGTGTGTGTGTCTAGTGTGTGTGTGTGTGTTCAGTGTGTGTGTGTGTGT
>NW_027012870.1:15000-18003 GCF_036934945.1 Oncorhynchus masou masou
TATATATCCCTGGTGTATATATCCCTGGTGTATATATCCCTGGTGTATATATCCCTGGTGTATATATCCCTGGTGTATATATCCCTGGTGTATATATCCCTGTGTTTCCCTGGTGTATATATCCCTGGTGTATATATCCCTGGTGTATATATACCTGGTGTATATATCCCTGGTGTATATATCCCTGGTGTATATATCCCTGGTGTATATATCCCTGGTGTATATATCGCTGGTGTATATATCCCTGTGTGTCCCTGGTGTTTATATCCCTGGTGTATATATCCCTGTGTTTCCCTGGTGTTTATATCCCTGGTGTATATATCCCTGTGTTTCCCTGGTGTATATATCCCTGGTGTATATATCCCTGGTGTATATATACCTGGTGTATATATCCCTGGTGTATATATCCCTGGTGTATATATCCCTGGTGTATATATCGCTGGTGTATATATCCCTGTGTGTCCCTGGTGTATATATCCCTGGTGTATATATCCCTGGTGTATATATCCCTGGTGTATATATCCCTGGTGTATATATCCCTGTGTTTCCCTGGTGTATATATCCCTGGTGTATATATCCCTGGTGTATATATCCCTGGTGTATATATCCCTGGTGTATATATCCCTGTGTGTCCCTGGTGTATATATCCCTGGTGTATATATCCCTGGTGTATTTATCCCTGGTGTATTTATCCCTGGTGTATATATCCCTGGTGTATATATCCCTATGTTTCCCTGGTGTATATATCCCTGGTGTATATATCCCTGGTGTATATATCCCTGGTGTATATATCCCTGGTGTATATATCCCTGGTGTATATATCCCTGTGTTTCCCTGGTGTATGTATCCCTGGTGTATATATCCCTGTGTGTCCCTGGTGTATATATCCCTAGTGTATTTATCCCTGTGTTTCCCTGGTGTATATATCCCTGGTGTATATATCCCTGGTGTATATATCCCTGGTGTATATATCACTGGTGTATATATCCCTGGTGTATATATCCCTGTGTTTCCCTGGTGTATATATCCCTGGTGTATATATCCCTGGTGTATATATCCCTGGTGAATATATCCCTGGTGTGAACAGTTACCACTTGTTGACCAACTACAGGAATACTGACCTCAGAGTCTCCAGTTTACAGTGGGGATTCCCCAGTCCATCAGAGAGCAGCTTCACTCCTGAATCCTTCAGGTCATTGTTACTCAGGTCCAGCTCTCTCAGGTGTGAGGGGTTTGACCTCAGAGCTGAGACCAGAGAAGCACAGCCTTCCTCTGTGACTAGACAGCCTGACAGCCTGCAAAGAGTCAAATCATATTAAAATCACACTGATATTCTTTGGTGGTGAAAACAGTGGCAGTATATATTTTATTTTATATATTTTAACATATTCAGATATATCAGTGTCCTGAAACCTGCCATACATATTCATAAATTAATGTATCATTATTAGAAATGACAAATTATCCAAGTATTGGTTGTATAAAGAAACATGTATAGTACAAAAATTTCAGTAGACTGACCAGACCAGTTTAAAAAGCAGTATCAGTCAAAAGACAGACAGTGAGGAATCAGATTTAGATTTTATTGAGTATACAGTCCACACCATATCTATTTAGACAGTGAGGAATCAGATTTAGATTTTATTGTGTATACAGTCCACACCATATCTATTTAGACAGTGAGGTATCAGATTTAGATTGTATTGAGTATACAGTCCACACCATATCTATTTAGACAGTGAGGTATCAGATTTAGATTGTATTGAGTATACAGTCCTCACCATATCTATTTAGACAGTGAGGTATCAGATTTAGATTGTATTGAGTATACAGTCCTCACCGTTTCTAGTTTGTCAGTGAAGATAATATTTTAAATGTGTCTCTATACTCCAACATTTTGGATTTCAGATCAGATGTTTCATATGAGGTGACAGTATATAATGTCATATTTCACCATTTAGAAATGAAAGCACTTTATGTATCTAGTCCCCCTATTTAAAGAAGTCATAAGTATTCTGACCAATTCACTCAAAGTGTATTAAAATAGTAAACAGTTTAGTATCTGGTCCCATATTCATTGAAATCAACGCCTACATGACCAATAACAGAGACTACAACAAAACATGCTAACCTCTCACCATTACCAATAACAGAGGCTACAACAAAACATGCTAACCTCTCACCATTACCAATAACAGAGGCTACAACAAAACATGCTAACCTCTCAACATGACCAATAACAGAGGCTACAACAAAACATGCTAACCTCTCACCATTACCAATAACAGAGGCTACAACAAAACATGCTAACCTCTCACCATTACCAATAACAGAGACCACAACAAAACATACTAACCTCTCACCATTACCAATAACAGAGACTACAACAAAACATGCTAACCTCTCACCATTACCAATAACAGAGGCTACAACAAAACATGCTAACCTCTCACCATTACCAATAACAGAGCCTACAACAAAACATGCTAACCTCTCACCATTACCAATAACAGAGGGGGTCTGATGTTTGTACCTCTGTAACTTTCTCATTCATCATCATTCATGATTCATTCCTGATTAGTCATCATCATAGTAGCATCCACATGAATGTAGAAGTGTTCAGAAACATCTTCTATTCTTACTGACAATAAAAGTGAAGTGACTCCAAAATGACAGGACATTATTCACCATTCAGGTTCTATTAGGAAAAAACATCCAAAACACAACCAAGACAAACTGCAAATGAATTCAACAAGTTAGTAGAATCATAATCTTTATGTAATCACTGCAGGCATGGAATATGGAACCAAATATTAAACTTATGACTAAAATAATTTATCCAAAATAGTATAACTTTTTCAAATGGGAGAACTAGATACATAAAGTGTTTTCATTTATAAACTGTAAAATAGATATGTATGAAAATAACTTTAAATAAAAGGTGACATTCTGTACTGTCACTTAATATGAAACATTATATCTCAAATCCAAAATGCTGGAGCA
>NW_027012871.1:0-18001 GCF_036934945.1 Oncorhynchus masou masou
AACAGAGAGGACACAGTGGCAGAATACCTGACCACTGTGACTGACCCTAAACAGAGAGGACACAGTGGCAGAATACCTGACCACTGTGACTGACCCTAAACAGAGAGTACACAGTGGCAGAATACCTGTCCACTGTGACTGACCCTACACAGAGAGTAGACAGTGGCAGAATACCTGTCCACTGTGACTGACCCTACACAGAGAGTAGACAGTGGCAGAATACCTGTCCACTGTGACTGACCCTAAACAGAGAGGACACAGTGGCAGAATACCTGACCACTGTGACTGACCCTAAACAGAGAGTACACAGTGGCAGAATACCTGACCACTGTGACTGACCCTAAACAGATAGTGGCAGAATACCTGACCACTGTGACTGACCCTAAACAGAGAGTGGCAGAATACCTGACCACTGTGACTGACCCTAAACAGAGAGGACACAGTGGCAGAATACCTGACCACTGTGACTGACCCTAAAAGAGAGGACACAGTGGCAGAATACCTGACCACTGTGACTGACCCTAAACAGAGTGGCAGAATACCTGACCACTGTGACTGACCCTAAACAGAGAGTGGCAGAATACCTGACCACTGTGACTGACCCTAAACAGAGAGTAGCAGAATACCTGACCACTGTGACTGACCCTAAACAGAGAGGACACAGTGGCAGAATACCTGACCACTGTGACTGACCCTAAACAGAGAGGACACAGTGGCAGAATACCTGACCACTGTGACTGACCCTAAACAGAGAGTACACAGTGGCAGAATACCTGACCACTGTGACTGACCCTAAACAGAGAGTGGCAGAATACCTGACCACTGTGACTGACCCTAAACAGAGAGTGGCAGAATACCTGACCACTGTGACTGACCCTTAACAGAGAGTGGCAGAATACCTGACCACTGTGACTGACCCTAAACAGAGAGTACACAGTGGCAGAATACCTGACCACTGTGACTGACCCTAAACAGAGAGGACACAGTAGCAGAATACCTGACCACTGTGACTGACCCTAAACAGAGAGGACACAGTGGCAGAATACCTGACCACTGTGACTGACCCTAAACAGAGAGTACACAGTGGCAGAATACCTGACCACTGTGACTGACCCTAAACAGAGAGTGGCAGAATACCTGACCACTGTGACTGACCCTAAACAGAGAGTGGCAGAATACCTGACCACTGTGACTGACCCTAAACAGAGAGGACACAGTGGCAGAATACCTGACCACTGTGACTGACCCTAAACAGAGAGTGGCAGAATACCTGACCACTGTGACTGACCCTAAACAGAGAGTACACAGTACAGAATACCTGACCACTGTGACTGGCCCTAAACAGAGAGTGGCAGAATACCTGGCCACTGTGACTGACCCAAATTGAAGGAAATTTTGACTATTCATCATATGACATTTGTAATGTCTTTATCCTTTTGGAACTTCAGTGAGTGTAATGTTTACTGTTCATTTTTATTCTTTATTTCACTTTTTTATATTACCTACTTCACTTGCTTTGGCAATTTTAACATACAGTGCCTTGCGAAAGTATTCGGCCCCCTTGAACTTTGAGAACCTTTGCCACATTTCAGGCTTCAAACATAAAGATATAAAACTGTATTTTTTTTGTGAAGAATCAACAACAAGTGGGACACAATCATGAAGTGGAATGACATTTATTGTATATTTCAAACTTTTTTAACAAATCAAAAACTCAAAATTAATCAGCCCCTTTACTTTCAGTGCAGCAAACTCTCTCCAGAAGTTCAGTGAGGATCTCTGAATGATCCAATGTTGACCTAAATGATCACCTAATGATGATAAATACAATCCACCTGTGTGTAATCAAGTCTCGGTATAAATACGTCTCCGTATAAACCTGATGGAGTCTGCAAAACACCTGAGACTGGGACAGAGATTTGTCTTCCAACAAGACAATGATCCAAAACATAAAGCAAAATCTACAATGGAATGGTTCAAAAATAAACATATCCAGGTGTTAGAATGGCCAAGTCAAAGTCCAGACCTGAATCCAATCGAGAATCTGGAAAGAACTGAAAACTGCTGTTCACAAATGCTCTCCATCCACCCTCTCTGAGCTCGAGCTGCTTTGCAAGGAAGAATGGGAAAAAATGTCAGTCTCTCGATGTGCAAAACTGATAGAGACATACCCCAAGCGACTTACAGCTGTAATCGCAGCAAAAGGTGGCGTACAAAGTATTAACTTAAGGGGGCTGAATAATTTTGCACGCCCAATTTTTCAGTTTTTGATTTGTTAAAAAGTTTGAAATATCCAATAAATGTCATTCCACTTCATGATTGTGTCCCACTTGTTGTTGATTCTTCACAAAAAAATACAGTTTTATATCTTTATGTTTAAAGCCTGAAATGTGGCAAAAGGTTAAAGTTCAAGGGGCCGAATACTTTCGCAAGGCACTGTATACTTCTATGCCAATAAAGCCCATTGAATTGAATTGAAAGAGAGAGACAGAGAGAGAGAGAAACAGAGAGTGGCAGAATATCTGACCACTGTGACTGACCCACATCTTTGACTATGTACAGACTCAGTGAGCATAGCCTTGCTATTGAGAAAGGTCGCCGTAGGCAGACCTAGCTCTCAAGAGAAGACAGGCTATGTGCTCAATGCCCACAAAATGAGGTAGAAACTGAGCTGCACTTCCTAACCTCCTGCCAAATGTATGACCATATCAGAGACACATATTTCCCTCAGATTACACAGATCCACACAGCAGCAAGATGTGTGACCTGTTGCCACGAGAAAAGGCCAACCAGTGAAGAACAAACACCATTGTAAATACAACCCATATGTATGTTTATTTATTTTCTCTTTTGTACTTTAACTATTTGCACATTGTTACAACACTGTATATATACATATAATATGACATTTGTAATGTCTTTATTCTTTTGGAACTTCTGTGTGTAATGTTTACTGTGTATTGTTAATTTCACTTTTGTTTATTATCTACATCACTTGCTTTGGCAATGTAAACATGTTTCCCATGCCAATAAAGTCCCTTAAATTGAAATTTGAAAGTAGAGATTCAGAGCGACAGAGACACACACACAGAGAGAGAGAGAGAGAGACACAGAGAGAGAGAGACACAGAGAGAGAATGAGAGAGGGGAGAGAGCTATATAGATATGCAGAGAGAATAGAGAGAGAGGGTATGATGATGATGATGATGAGTGAAGACTCAGAGGGTTACAGCTAGTCAACACTGCACACTTATGACACACACACACACACACACACACACACACACACACACACACACACACACACACACACACACACACACACACACTGAGCCAGCCCGTGATCTCCATCTGGTCAGAGGATTATCTTCCCAGCTGTTGTGACATCACCACAGGATCGACCACTCCGGTTCCGCTTCCCTGACGATCCTCCTTGCATCCACTCAGACCCTCAGCAGCAAAACCGATTCGGTGTTACGGCGATCTCCCTTGACGTCATCTTGCCCGGTGTGACGACACGAACGCAGTTGTAGCCTAGTTACCGCGCGAGGCCTCGATCAGGAAGTGCATTTGAGGAAAGCAGAGAAACGGGAGGTAGAGAATGACATAGAGGGGAGAGGTGGAGAGAGAGTCTGACGGAGGGAAAGACACTGTTCTGATCTTAACGGAGCACGAACCTTCCCTCGTGAGAAGAAGACATCACCACCACAATGATCATTAAGGAATTGTAAGTATGCCTACCGACGCCGTGTGTCCGTGACTGTTTTCTCTGTGAGCTCGCTGACATTGTGTCCAGCGGGTACAGAGAGAGAGAGAGAGAGAGAGAGAGAGAGAGAGGCAGAGACCGGGAGAAAGAGAGTTTGGGGGAGGGGGGGGGGAATTACAGGCGCACGGTCAGCCCTGACATCTATGCACACACACTTGACTTTGACGTATCCGTTTGGATTTGATTCAGACAACAACAAAATATATATGATTTGTTATTTTTAAGCCCATTCAGAAATGATGTTCTATATGCCAGTTAGAGGGTTCTATGATGTTCTATATGCCAGTTAGAGGGTTCTATGACGTTCTATATGCCAGTTAGAGGGTTCTATGATGTTCTATATGCCAGTTAGAGGATTCTATGATGTTCTATATGCCAGTTAGAGGGTTCTATGATGTTCTATATGCCAGTTAGAGGGTTCTATGACGTTCTATATGCCAGTTAGAGGATTCTATGATGTTCTATATGCCAGTTAGAGGGTTCTATGATGTTCTATATGCCAGCTAGAGGGTGCTATTATTATAACCGAGCCATCAGCAGCCGGCTCCGCGCCACGGTGCCCTTCATAGAGGCTGCAGTAACGGCCTGCATCCGGTAACGGTATAACTCAACGAGAATAGGCTACATCACGGAATAGGGACAGATCAGAAAAAATATAGTAACGTAAGGGACAAAAATAACAATACATTAAACGTTAACGTTATAGGGACAGAAGCAGGCCGTGCGTGCCAGCATCCTCTCCTCGCTCCAACACCGTGGTGTTATTGATGCATGCGCTGAAGGTGAAACGACAGAAATAGCATTCCGTTAGCTACAGGGCTGGAGTCAGCGTAGAGGTGGAGAGATGGAGGAATGCAATAGATAGATGGAGGGAGGAAATTAAACCGTGGTACCAGCGTCCGTCTTTTCCCGGGGGATTCTAGCATCAGTCATGTTTTTGTCAGTCATATATATGTGCTACTATATATGAGCATGAATAGAGGCCACATCACGAAGAGACATTTAAACCTTACTATTGATTGTTATGCTTGTATTAGTCTCGATCACCCTTTATTAGGACAGTTTCTAGAAGGTTATACGCAGGTATAGGCTTTTATTTTGAGGTTATTATAAGGTTACTGTGTGTCTCAGTCAGACCAGTACACAGTGTCTGGCATGAATGATGCTATCAACTAGTTCATTAGGCAACTGTTGAACTCATCTAGATCCATAACATGTCTAATGTACACACACACACACAGCTAGGTGTAGGATAGAAACACACACACACACACACACACACACACACACACACACACACACACACACACACACACACACACACACACACACACACACACACACACACACACACACACACAGCTAAGTGTATGATACACACACACACACAGCTAAGTGTATGATAGACACACACACACACACAGCTAGGTGTATGATAGACACACACACACACACCGCTAGGTGTAGGATAGACACACACACACACACACACACACACACACACACACACACACACACACACACACACACACACACACACACACACACACACACACACACAGCTAGGTGTAGGATAGACACACACACACACACAGCTAGGTGTAGGATAGACACACACACACACACAGCTAGGTGTATGATAGACACACACACACACAGCTAGGTGTAGGATAGACACACACACACACACACACACACACACACACACACACACACACACACACACACACACACACAGCTAGGTGTATGATAGACACACACACACACACACACACACAGCTAGGTGTATGGATAGACACACACACACACAGCTAAGTGTATGATAGACACACACACACACACACACACACACACACACACACACACACACACACACACACACACACACACACACACACACACACACAGCTAAGTTTATGATAGACACACACACACACAGCTAGGTGTAGGATAGAAACACACACACACACACACACACACACACACACACACACACACACACACACACACACACACACACACACACACACAGCTAGATGTATGATAGACACACACACACACACACACACAGCTAGGTGTAGGATAGACACACACACACACACACACACACACACGGAGGAGGAGGAGGAGTGGAGAGGGGAGAGGAGAGGGACCGGGAAAGGGGGAGGAGTGGAGAGGGGGAGGAGTGGAGAGGGGGAGGAGAGAAGGGGAGAGTTGGAGGAGTGGAGAGGGGGAGGAGGGAGGGGGAGTGGAGAGGAGGTGGGGGAGTGGAGAGGAGAGGAGGGAGTGGAGAGGAGTTGGGGGAGTGGAGAGGAGTTGGGGGAGTGGATAGGAGAGGAGGGAGTGGAGAGGAGAGGAGGGGGAGTGGAGAGGAGAGGGGGAGGGAGAGGGGGAGTGGAGAGGAGAGAGGGAGTGGGGGGAGTGGAGGGGGAGTGGAGAGGAGAGGGGGAGTGGAGAGGAGTGGAGAGGAGAGGGATGACTGCGGCCTGGCAGATCAGAAGCGATTAGGGAGATACGGAGCCCCGATGAGACAGACTGGAAAATAATTAAGTTGCTCATGATGGAATGCTGAATGGACACACACACACACACACACACACACACACACACACACACACACACACACACACACACACACACACACACACACACACACACACACACACACACACACACACGTGGACTGAGACTTTTGCTAGTGTCTTACAGGGTTATGACCTCAACGTCAGTGTTTAAAACGGAATCATTAGGCATTTAGATTAGCCAATACGTGTTCTCATCTTAAACACAGGCGTTGAAAATGCAAGATTCAGCAAAATAGTCCGCTTTTTCTAGTCTGTTTCCAGTCTGGAGAACACCTGTATCTCCTTTGCGTTCATGTTTGAAACACTAGTGTTTACTACCCCATCGTCCTGTTTAGAGTCTATTTAGTCATTAGAAATTGATGTGACTTTCCATTCCTTTTATTCAGCGTTAGGATTGTCTGTCACCTTACCAACGTTTCAACTGAACAGGTTGTTAGAGTAGGCTAAACTAGCCAGCTAGCTAACATAGCATCCCTCTATTTGAGCCGGGTGTTCGAGTAGACTAAACTAGCCAGCTAGCTAACATAGCATCCCTCTATTTGAGCCGGGTGTTAGAGTAGGCTAAACTAGCCAGCTAGCTAACATAGCATCCCTCTATTTGAGCCGGGTGTTAGAGTAGGCTAAACTAGCCAGCTAGCTAACATAGCATCCCTCTGGGTTTGAGCCGGTGTTCGAGTAGGCTAAACTAGCCAGCTAGCTAACATAGCATCCCTCTATTTGAGCCGGGTGTTGGAGTAGGCTAACCAGCCAGCTAGCTAACATAGCATCCCTCTGTTTGAGCCGGGTGTTCGAGTAGGCTAAACTAGCCAGCTAGCTAACATAGCATCCCTCTGTTTGAGCCGGGTGTTCGAGTAGGCTAAACTAGCCAGCTTAGCTAACATAGCATCCCTCTATTTGAGCCGGGTGTTCGAGTAGGCTAAACTAGCCAGCTAGCTAACATAGCATCCCCTCTATTTGGAGCCGGGTGTTAGAGTAGGGCTATACTAGCCAGCTAGCTAACATAGCATCCCTCTGTTTGAGCCCGGTGTTAGAGTAGGCTAAACTAGCCAGCTAGCTAACATAGCATTCCTCTGTAATCACACTTGGTTTTACAGTGTGTCTGTTTAGGGTCTGTAATCACACTTGGTTGTACAGTGTGTCTGTTTAGTGTCTGTAATCACACTTGGTTTTACAGTGTGTCTGTTCCGTGTCTGTAATCACATTGGGATACAGCAGCAGATGCCTCAGGCCGTTTGAGGCCATTTTATTGCCATTCATCACACACACACACACACACACACACACACACACACACACACACACACACACACACACACACACACACACACACACACACACACACACACACACACACGCGCGCGCACACACACACACACACACACACACACACACGAGTGGCTGCAGCGATCTAAGGCACCACATATCAGTGCTAGAGGCGTCACTACAGACCCTGGTTCGATCCTGGGCTGTATCACACCTGGCCGTGATTGGCAGTCCCATAGGGCGACGCACAATTGGCCCAGCATCGTCCTGGTTAGGGTTTGGTCAGGGTAGGCTTTCATTGTAGATAAGAATTTGTTCTTAACTAACTTGCCTAGTTAAAGGTTCACATTTTTTATAATTTTTAAACACGGACACACACACACACACACACACACACACACACACACACACACACACACACACACACACACACACACACACACACACACACACTGTTAGAGTGGATTGTGAGTCGGTCCATGCTTGCCCTGAGTTACTGTCACGCTCTTCTTCCCAAAGGGGCAGGGCAGGGCCGGCTCCAAGCATAAGCGACATAAGTGGTCGCTTGGGGCCCCGGAATAAGGAAAATTTTTGTTGGGGTGTGAGGGAACTCAGTCAGGGCCATCAATACTATGGAGAGTTAGAATAAGAGAATAGACGAGGCAAGTTTGACATTTGTTTCAGCAGTTTCTCTCTTGTTTTGTCAGCCACTGACAGCGGGGGGAGCACTCAAACATTTTGCCCGCAAATGTCACGTAGGGCCCCCAAAAGGCTAGAGCCCCTTCACGCTCTACTCTCGCAGGGACTGGGACAGCCAACACACGCTCTCTTCGCGGGGACAGGGACACGCTCTCCTCTCGCAGGGACAGGGACACGCTCTCCTCTGACGGGTACAGGGACACGCTCACTCCAAGGGGACAGGGACAGGGACACGCTCTCCTCTCGCAGGGACAGGGACAGCCAACACACGCTCTCCCTCGGGGGACAGGGACACGCTCTCCTCTCGCAGGGACAGGGACAGGGACACGCTCTCCTCTCGCAGGGACAGGGACAGCCAACACACGCTCTCCTCTCAAGGGACAGGGACACACTCTCCTCTCGCAGGGACAGGGACAGCCAACACACGCTCTCCTCTCGCCGGGACAGGGACACGCTCTCCTCTCGCGGGGACAGGGACAGCCAACACACGCTCTCCTCTCGCGGGGACAGGGACAGCTAGAATATCACCCCTCTCTGTAACGGCTTTTGGTGGTTCATGGATGTGTCATTTTGTTGATGCCCGCCTTGACCATCGTAGCCAGTTTGTTAGCTAAGCTCGTGTAACAGATGTTAATCGTTCTCTCCTTGCGTTGTGTTTTGTCCAAATAAATCACCCCAGCCAGTGGTCCCAGTTGAGCATCATTTATTTCTATTGTTAAATAAGGAAACAGCACATTAGCTGTGCAGGGTTTAACGGTATTGTTGGCTGTAGCATGATGACAACTGTGTTAGCAGTCGCCTTGTGTGACCATTACATCTGTGTATGCTAGCTAACACACTTATTTACAGCAATCATATGCCAAAACGCACATCCCAGAAAGCCCCTCAATCCCTAACAGGTACCATATACCCACACATGTATGAATCAGTAACGTACAGCAAACTTGTACACATTGTACAATAGAAAATAGAAAACAGTATACGTGACCTACCTCTTGCATCATTTTCATACTGGGGAGACCTGGACGTCGCGATCTCCCCCTATCTGCAAGCGGGGCCAATCACAACACGCCTTTTGTCATCAGAGTTGAACCAACCAATAAGAATGCTTGAACATTAAATACACCGTTCTTTAGAGGCAAGTGGAAACATAACCAACCCTGTTACACTAGCCACTGTAGCTGGCCAGTAACTCCTCCAGTATGTGTTGATGTGACATAGCTAGTTCATTAGTTAAATTAGCCACTGTAGCTAGCCGGTAGCTCATACACTATGTGCTAATGTGATGTAGCTAGTTCGTTAGCTAACCTAGCCTCTCTACCTGGCCAGTAGCCATACACAATGTGCTAATGTGATGTAGCTAGTTAGTTAGGCTAACCTAGCCACTTTAACTAGTATGTGCTAACCTAGTAACTCCTCTAGTATGTGCTAGTATGTGCTAATGTGACGTAGCTAGTTCGTTAGCTAACCTAGCCACTCTAACTGGCCAGTAGCTCATATACTATGTCCTAATGTGAAGTAGCTAGTTCGTTAGCTAACCTCTTCATACCTCTCCTCATATATTAACACGTACCTCTCCTCATACATAACACATACCTGTCCTCATACATAACACATACCTCTCCTCAAACATAACACATACCTCTCCTCATATATTAACACGTACCTCTCCTCATGCATAACACATACCTCTCCTCATACCTCTCCTCATACATAACACATACCTGTCCTCATACCTCTCCTCATACATAACACATACCTCTCCTCATACCTCTCCTCATACATAACACATACCTCTCCTCATACCTCTCCTCATACATAACACATACCTCTCCTCATACCTCTCCTCATACATAACACGTACCTCTCCTCATATATTAACACGTACCTCTCCTCATACATAACACATACCTGTCCTCATACCTCTCCTCATACATAACACATACCTCTCCTCATACCTCTCCTCATACCTCTCCTCATACATAACACATACCTCTCCTCATACATAACACGTACCTCTCCTCATATATTAACACGTACCTCTCCTCATATATAAACACATACCTGTCCTCATACATTAAGACATACAGTGGGGCAAAAAGTATTTAGTCAGCCACCCAATTGTGCAAGTTCTCCCACTTAAAAAGATGAGATGTTGTTCATTTAAATTTCCTCACACTTTCTACCTGACATTAGTTGATTAAATTCAGCCTGGAGTATTTTTCAAATGTTGAGGACCTTTCTCTGACTCCGCCTGGTATAGAGGTCACGGATGGAAGGGAGCTCGGCCCCAGTGATGTACAGGGCCTTCCTCTGACACCCCCTGGTATAGAGGTCACGGATGGCAGGGAGCTCGGCCCCAGTGATGTACAGGGCCTTCCTCTGACACCCCCTGGTATAGAGGTCACGGATGGCAGGGGGAGCTTGGCCCTGTGATGTACAGGCCTTCCTCTGACACCCCCTGGTATAGAGGTCACGGATGGCAGGGAGCTCGGCCCCTGTGATGTACAGGGCCTTCCTCTGACACCCCTGGTATAGAGGTCACGGATGGCAGGGAGCTCGGCCCCTGTGATGTACAGGGCCTTCCTCGACACCCCCTGGTATAAGGTCACGGATGGCAGGGAGCTGCGGCCCCAGTGATGTACAGGGCCTTCCTCTGACACCCCTGGTATAGAGGTCACGGATGGCAGGAGCTTGGCCCCTGTGATGTACAGGGCCTTCCTCTGACACCCCCTGGTATAGAGGTCACGGATGGCAGGAGCTTGGCCCCTGTGATGTACAGGGCCTTCCTCTGACACCCCTGGTATAGAGGTCACGGATGGCAGGGAGCTTGGCCCCTGTGATGTACAGGGCCTTCCTCTGACACCCTCTGGTATAGAGGTCACGGATGGTGCAGGAGCTCGGCCCCAGTGATGTACAGGGCCTTCCTCTGACACCCCCTGGTATAGAGGTCACGGATGGCAGGGAGCTTGGCCCTGTGATGTACAGGGCCTTCCTCTGACACCTCCTGGTATAGAGGTCACGGATGGCAGGGAGCTTGGCCCCTGTGATGTACAGGGCCTTCCTCTGACACCCTGGTATAGAGGTCACGGATGGCAGGGAGCTTGGCCCCTGTGATGTACAGGGCCTTCCTCTGACACCCCCTGGTATAGAGGTCACGGATGGCAGGGAGCTTGGCCCCTGTGATGTACAGGGCCTTCCTCTGACACCCCCTGGTATAGAGGTCACGGATGGCAGGGAGCTTGGCCCCTGTGATGTACAGGGCTGTACTCAGTACCCACTACCCTCTGTAACGCCTTGCGGTCAGATGCCACTGGGCGGGCATGTTGTGCCTCTCTTCTAATGGCACATTTCCACTGAGGATTTACCCCAGTGATTTACCCCAGTGATTTACCCAGTGATTTACCCCAGTGATTTACCCCAGTGTTTTACCCCAGTGATTTACCCAGTGATTTACCCCAGTGTTTTACCCCAGTGTTTTACCCCAGTGTTCTACCCCAGTGATTTACCCCAGTGTTTTACCCCAGTGTTTTACCCCAGTGATTTACCCCAGTGATTTACCCTAGTGTTCTACCCCAGTGTTCTACCCCAGTGATTTACCCCAGTGTTTTACCCCAGTGTTTTACCCCAGTGATTTACCCCAGTGATTTACCCCAGTGATTTACCCCAGTGTTTTACCCCAGTGATTTACCCCAGTGATTTACCCCAGTGTTTTACCCCAGTGTTTTACCCCAGTGATTTACCCAGTGATTTACCCCAGTGATTTACCCCAGTGATTTACCCCAGTGTTTTACCCCAGTGTTTTACCCCAGTGATTTACCCCAGTGATTTACCCCAGTGTTTTACCCCAGTGATTTACCCCAGTGATTTACCCCAGTGATTTACCCCAGTGTTTTACCCCAGTGATTTACCCCAGTGATTTACCCCAGTGATTTACCCAGTGATTTACCCCAGTGATTTACCCCAGTGATTTACCCCAGTGATTTACCCCAGTGTTTTACCCCAGTGATTTACCCCAGTGATTTACCCCAGTGTTTTACCCAGTGATTTACCCCAGTGATTTACCCCAGTGATTTACCCCAGTGATTTACCCCAGTGATTTACCCCAGTGATTTACCCCAGTGATTTACCCCAGTGATTTACCCCAGTGTTTTACCCCAGTGATTTACCCCAGTGATTTACCCAGTGTTTTACCCCAGTGATTTACCCCAGTGATTTACCCCAGTGATTTACCCCAGTGATTTAACCCAGTGTTTTACCCCAGTGTTTTACCCCAGTGATTTACCCCAGTGATTTCACTGTAGTGATTTACCCCAGTGATTTACCCCAGTGATTTACCCCAGTGATTTACCCCAGTGTTTTACCCCAGTGTTTTACCCCAGTGATTTACCCCAGTGATTTACCCCAGTGATTTACCCCAGTGTTTTACCCCAGTGATTTACCCCAGTGATTTACCCCAGTGATTTACCCCAGTGATTTGCCCCAGTGATTTACCCCAGTGATTTACCCCAGTGATTTACCCCAGTGTTTTACCCCAGTGTTTTACCCCAGTGATTTACCCCAGTGATTTACCCCAGTGATTTACCCCAGTGTTTTACCCCAGTGATTTACCCCAGTGATTTACCCCAGTGATTTACCCCAGTGTTTTACCCCAGTGATTTACCCAAACTGCTCAGACTTCTCTGTTTCCATCTACGCGGGCCGGTACCCGTGTCTCACTGGGCCAAGGATCCGGTGGACTTGGGTCCAAGCCCAGGCGTTGGTACTTTTTAACTGTCATTTACACAAGAACTGTGAACTTTAACACCTTCCCACAAAGCAACAGTCTTTAGTGTCACACTGCTGATGGAAACACAACAGCACTAGAGCTGACATTAAAACACATTGGACAAGCATCTCCTGTTTCTATAACCTGGCCAGGAGCCACTGGAGGACCAGCTCCCTCTCTGTAAGTCAACCTGCTCGGCATCGACTGCCATTATGTGAACAGAAGTCTTTTCTTTTAACACTGAGATTTTCCTCCCACCTTAAAAGAAAGAGAGAGAGAGGAAAGGAGAGAGGAGGGGAGATGAGACCACATTATTCATTCTCTTATTAAGTAGTGCCCCCCTACAGGACCTCACTTCCAACAGCATCTGGTTTCCCATCCAGGGACCAAGCAGGACCACTGTTGGTTATTCTGTCGGAACTAACAGTTTTTTTTTCTCTCTCTCTCTCTACCTCTCCTACCTCTCTCTCTTTCTCTCTCTCTCTCTCTCTCTATCTCCACTTTCTCTCTCTCCCTGTCTCACTCTCTCTCTTTCTCTCTCTCTCCCATTATCTCTCTCTCTCCCCTCTCTCCCTTTCTTTCTTTCTCTCCTTTTTCTCTCTCTCTCTCTCTCTCTCTCTCTCTCTCTCTCTCTCCCTTTCTCTCTCTCCTTTTCTCTCTCTCTCTCTCTCCCTTTCTCTCTCTCTCCTTTTCTCTCTCTCTCTCTCTCCTTTTCTCTCTCTCTCTCTCTCGCTCCCTTTCTCTCTCTCTCTCCTTTTTTCTCTCTCTCTCCTTTTCTCTCTCTCCCTATCTCTCTCTTTCCCTCTACCTCTCCTTTTCTCTCTCTCTCTCTCTCTCTCCCTCTATCTCCACTTTCTCTCTCTCCATGTCTCTCTCTCTCTCTCTCTCTCTCTCTCCCATTATCTCTCTCTCACCCTCTCTCCCTTTCTCTCTCTCCCTTTCTCTCTCTCTCTCTCCACTTTCTCTCTCTCCCTGTCTCACTCTCTCTCTCTCTCTTTCTCTCTCTCTCCTTTTCTCTCTCTCTCCCTCTCCCTCTCTCTCTCTGCCTTTCTCCCTCCATCTCCACTTTCCCTCTCTCCCTCTCACTCTCTCTGCCTTTCTCCCTCCATCTCCATTCTCTCTCTATCTCTCTTTCTCAGTCGAGTTATTCTGCCCATATCAGTGGAAGAGGTAAGTTCTGTTTTAGTACTTGTGTTTGTGTGTGTGTGCCTGCGAGTGTGTGTCTGTGTCAAGCTTAGTGATCGCTCTAACTTCTCTGATTAACTATTATACGAGACATAATCCCACAGATGGATTTCTGTTACATGAACTACAGTCCATTGCCATTAGAATTTCACAGCCATGAAATTAGTATTTTGTGTATTTAATTACATTTTGATTTGTAACATCAGCACCCTACCTTCTGCTATGTGTACATGTAAAAATGAACTATTGTAAAGCATGCTGAGTGTTATTCTAATGAGCCTACCAAAACAAGGCCAAGAATAATGCCCAGTGTGCTTTGCAGTTCATTTCGGTATGTTCATCTTCACATACACTGCTGGGAAAGTATTCAGACCCCCTTTGACGTTTTCTACATTTTATTAAGTTACAGCCTTTTACTAAACCGTATTAAATTGTTTTTTCCCCCTCACCAGTCTGCACACAATACTCCATACTGACAAAGAAAAAACCATTTGCTTTGAGACTCATATTTGAACTTCGGTGCTGTTTCCAGGGATCATCCTTGAGATGTTTCTACAACTTGACTGGAGTCCACCTGTGGTAAATTCAATTGATTGGACATGATTTGGAAAGTCACACACCTGTCTATATATGAGGTCCCACTGTTGACAGTTCATGTCAGAGCAAAAACCAAGCCACGAGGTCGAGGGAATTGTCTATAGAGCTCTGAGACAGGATTGTGTCGAGGCACAGATCTGGGGAAAGGTACCAAAACATTTCTGTAGCATTGAAGGTCCCCAAGAACACAGTGGCCTCCATCAGTCTTAAATGGAAGAAGTTTGGAACCACCAAGACTCTTCCAAGAGCTGGCCTCCCGGCCAAACTGAGCAATCGGTGGAGAAAGGCCTTGGTCAGGGAGGTGACCAAGAACCTGATGTTCACTCTGACAGAGCTCCAGAGTTCCTCTGTGGAGATGGGAGAACCTTCTAGAAGGACCAAGAACCTGATGGTCACTTTGACAGAGCTACAGAGTTCCTCTGTGGAGATGGGAGGATCTTCTAGAAGGACCAAGAACCTGATGGTCACTCTGACAGAGCTACAGAGTTCCTCTGTGGAGATGGGAGAATCTTCTAGAAGGACCAAGAACCTGATGGTCACTCTGACAGAGCTCACATCTGGAGGAAACCTGGTAGCGTCCCTACAATGAAGCATGGTCACAGCATTGGGAGGTTGTTCAGTGACAGGGACTGGGAGACATGATTGAGGCAAAGATGAACAGAGCAAAGTACAGAGAGATCCTTGATGAAAACAAGTCTCTGAATGTCCTCGGGAGTGGCCCAGCCAGAACCCGGACTTGAACCCAATCGAACATCTCTGGAGAGACCTGAAAATAGCTGTGCAGCAATGCTCCCCATCCAACCTGACAGAGTGGGGCATTATGGGGTATTTGTATATTATATATATATTATATAGTTATTGTGTGTAGATGGATGACGGAAAAAAACACTTATCAATTTTGGAATATTAACGTAACAAAATGTGGAAAAAGTCAAAGGGTCTGAATACTTTCCGAAAGCACTGTATGGATATATATATATATATATATATATATATATATAGTACCAGTCAAAAGTTTGGACACACCTACTCATTCCAGGGTTTTTCTTTGTGTTTACAACTTTCTACATCGAGAATAACGGTGGACATCAACACTATGAAATGGAATCATGTAGGAACCAAAGAGGTGTTAAACAAATCAAAATATAAAAATATATTTGATATTTGAGATTCTTCAAAGTAGCCAATCTTTGCTTTGATGACAGCTTTAAACACTCTTGGCATTCTCTCAAACAACTTCATGAGGTAGTCACCTGGAATGCATTTCAATTAACAGGTGTGCCTTGTTAAAAGTGAGTTTGTGGAATTTCGTTCCTTCTTTAACATGTTTGAGCCAATCAGCTGTGTTGTGACAAGGTAGTGTTGGTATACAGAAGATAGCCCTACTAGGTAAAATACCAAGAACATATTACAGCTGAAATCCGCAAGAAATGACAGTCCATCATTGCTAAGACATGAAGGTCAGTCAATGTGGAAAGTTTCTTCAAGTGCAGTCGCAAAAACCATCAAGGACTATGATGAAACTGGCTCTCGCAGGGACCACCACAGGAATGAAAACCCAGAGTTTACCTCTGCTGCATAAAGTTCATTCAAATACAGGAAGAGAGCATTTGGACACTACATTGCAAGCACTACATTGCCAGACACACTACATTACCCAGAAACACTACATTACCCAGAAACACTACATTACCCAGAAACACTACATTACCCAGACACACTACATTACCCAGACACACTACATTACCCAGAAACACTACATTACCCAGAAACACTACGTTACCCAGAAACACTACATTACCCAGAAACACTACATTACCCAGAAGCACTACATTACCCAGACGCACTACATTACCCAGACACACTACATTACCCCGACACACTACATTACCCAGAAACACTACATTACCCAGACACACTACATTACCCAGAAACACTACATTACCCAGAAACACTACATTACCCAGAAACACTACATTACCCAGACACACTACATTACCCAGAAACCCTACGTTACCCAGACACACTACATTACCCAGACACACTACATTACCCAGACACACTACATTACCCAGACACACTACATTACCCAGACACACTACATTACCCAGAAACACTACATTACCCAGACACACTACATTACCCAGACACACTACATTACCCAGAAACACTACATTACCCAGTCACACTACATTACCCAGAAACACTACATTACCCAGAAACACTACATTACCCAGACACACTACATTACCCAGAAACACTACATTACCCAGAAACACTACATTACCCAGAAACACTACATTACCCAGACACACTACTTTACCCAGACACACTACATTACCCCGACACACTACATTATCCCGACACACTACATTATCCCGACACACTACATTACCCAGACACACTACATTACCCAGACACACTACATTACCCAGAAACACTACATTACCCAGAAACACTACATTACCCAGAAACACTACATTACCCAGACACACTACATTACCCCGAAACACTACATTACCCAGACACACTACATTACCCCGACACACTACATTATCCAGAAACACTACATTACCCAGAAACACACTTGTCTAAATTGATGGGACAATGTGAAGAAATGCAATAACCCCCAGTCACATCTTGCCTAGTGAATGGGTCTCTAAGGAAGGTGGAAACTGTACAGCCAAATGGTTGCTTTCGTAGTAGCAATATCAGAAATAGATAGTGTCAAAATAAATTAAAATATACAGTATGTACAAGAACAATATTAACTTAAATTTTTTATTTATTTAACCAGGCAAGTCAGTTAAAGAACAAATTCTTATTTACAATGACGTCCTATCCCGGACGACACTAGGCCAATTGTGCGCTGCCCTATGGGACTCCTAAATACGGCCGGTTGTGATACGGCCTGGAATCAAACCAGGGTCTGTAGTGACGCCTCTAGACGCAGTGCCTTAGACCTCTGCGCCAATCGGGAGCCCAACAATATCAGTGATAGATGAGGTAGGTATATGAGTTATAGTTTTCATACAATCAGGGGTAAAGTGGCTGAGCGTCAGGATAAAAAAAATAGTATTAGGAGTCATGACAATAGAGGCACTGCAGATAGTAGCAGCAGTATTAGGAGTCATGACAA
>NW_027012872.1:0-17993 GCF_036934945.1 Oncorhynchus masou masou
GTCGCTTCCCTCTACTCTCTCTCCCTCTCTGTCGCTTCCCCTCTACTCTCCCTCTCTCTCTCTTCCCTCTCTGTCGCTTCCCCTCTGCTCTCTCTTCCTCTCTCTCGCTTCCCCTCTCCACTCTCACTTCCTCTCTCTTCCTCTCTGTCTCTTCCCTCTACTCTCTCTCCCTCTCTCTCTCTTCCTCTCTCTCTTCCTCTCTGTCTCTTCCCCTCTCCACTCTCTCTTCCTCTCTCTTCCTCTCTCTCGCTTCCCCTCTACTCTCTCTTCCTCTCTGTCGCTTCCCCTCTACTCTCTCCCTCTCTCTCTTCCTCTCTCTCTCTTCCTCTCTGTCTCTTCCCCTCTACTCTCTCTCCCTCTCTCTCTCTTCCTCTCTGTCTCTTCCCCTCTACTCTCTCTCTCTCTCCCTCTCTCTCTCTTCCTCTCTGTCTCTTCCCCTCTCCACTCTCACTTCCTCTCTCTTCCTCTCTGTCTCTTCCCCTCTACTCTCTCTCCCTCTCTCTCTCTCTCTCCCTCTCTCTCTCTTCCTCTCTCTTCCTCTCTGTCTCTTCCCCTCTCCACTCTCTCTTCCTCTCTCTTCCTCTCTGTCGCTTCCCCTCTACTCTCTCTCCCTCTCTCTCTCTCTTCCTCTCTCTTCCTCTCTGTCTCTTCCCCTCTCCACTCTCACTTCCTCTCTCTCTCTTCCCCTCTCTCATCTCTCTCTCTCTTCCTGTCTCTTACCCTCTCTCTATTCCTCGCTGTCCTCTCTCTTCCTCTGTCCTCTCTCTTCCTGTGTCCTCTCTCTTCCGATGTCCTCTCTCTTCCGATGTCCTCTCTCTTCCTCTGTCCTCTCTCTTCCTCTGTCCTCTATCTTCCGATGTCCTCTCTCTTCCTCTGTCCTCTCTCTTCCGATGTCCTCTATCTTCCGATGTCCTCTCTCTTCCTCTGTCCTCTCTCTTCCTGTGTCCTCTCTCTTCCTCTGTCCTCTCTCTTCCTCTGTCCTCTATCTTCCGATGTCCTCTCTTCCTCTGTCCTCTCTCTTCCTCTGTCCCTCTCTTCCTGTGTCCTCTCTTCCTCTGTCCTCTCTCTTCCTGTGTCCCTCTCTCCTGTGTCCTCTCTTCCTGTGTCCTCTCTTCCTCTGCCCTTCTATCTTCCGATGTCCTCTCTCTTCCTCTGTCCTCTCTCTTCCTGTGTCCCTCTCTTCCTGTGTCCTCTCTTCCTCTGTCCTCTCTCTTCCTGTGTCCTCTCTCTTCCTGTGTCCCCCTCTTCCTCTGTCCCTCTCTTCCTGTGTCCTCCATCTTCCGTGTCCTTCTTCCGGTGTCCTTCCTCTGTCCTCTATCTTCCGATGTCCTCTCTTCCTCTGTCCTCTCTCTTCCTGTGTCCTCTCTCTTCCGCTGTCCTCTCTCTTCCTGTGTCCCTCTCTCTTCCTGTGTCCTCTCTTCCTGTGTCCTCTCTTCCTGTGTCCTCTCTCTTCCTGTGTCCTCTCTCTTCCTCTGCCTCTGTCTCTTCCCTCTGTCCTCTCTCTTCCTCTGTCTCTCTCTTCCCTCTGTCCTTCCTGTGTCTTCCCTCCCTCTGTCCTCTCTCTTCCTCTGTCCTCTCTTCCTGTGTCCTCTCTTCCCTCTGTCCTCTCTCTTCCTCTGTCCCTCTCTTCCTGTGTCCTCTCTTCCTGTGTCCTCTCTCTTCCTCTGTCCTCTCTCTTCCTCTGTCCTCTCTTCCTGTGTCCTCTCTTCCTGTGTCCTCTCTTCCTCTGTCCCTCTTCCTCTGTCCTCTCTTCCTTCTGTGTCCTCTCTTCCTCTGTCCTCTCTTCCTCTGTCCTCTATCTTCCTCTGTCCTCTATCTTCCGCTGTCCCTCTCTTCCTGTGTCCTCTCTTCCTCTGTCCTCTCTCTTCCTGTGTCCTCTCTTCTTCCCTCTGTCCTCTCTCTTCCTCTGTCCTCTCTCTTCCTCTGTCCTCTCTCTTCCTCTGTCCTCTCTCTTCCTGTGTCCTCTCTCTTCCTGTGTCCTCTCTCTTCCTCTGTCCTCTCTCTTCCTCTGTCCTCTCTCTTCCTCTGTCCTCTCTCTTCCTCTGTCCTCTATCTTCCGCTGTCCTCTCTCTTCCTGTGTCCTCTCTCTTCCTCTGTCCTCTCTCTTCCTCTGTCCTCTCTCTTCCTGTGTCCTCTCTCTTCCTCTGCCCTCTATCTTCCTGTGTCCTCTCTCTTCCTGTGTCCTCTCTCTTCCTGTGTCCCTCTCTTCCTGTGTCCTCTCTCTTCCTCTGTCCTCTCTCTTCCTGTGTCCTCTCTCTTCCTGTGTCCTCTCTCTTCCTCTGTCCTCTCTCTTCCTGTGTCCTCTCTCTTCCTCTGCCCTCTATCTCTTCCTCTGTCCTCTCTCTCTCTCTCTATCTTCCCTCTGTCCTCTATCTTCCTCTGTCCTCTATTTCTCCTCTGTCCTCTATTTCTCCTCTGTCCTCTCTCTCTCCTCTGTCATCTCTCTTCCTGTGTCCTCTCTCTTTCTCTTCCTCTATCCTATATATCTCCTCTGTCCTCTCCTCTGTATTCTCTCTTCCTCTATCCTATATCTCTCCGCTGTCCTCTCTCTCTCCCTCTGTCCTCTCTCTTTCTCTTCCTCTATCCTATATCTCTCCTCTGTCCTCTCTCTCTCCTCTGTCCCTCTCTCTCTCCTCTGTCCTCTCTCTCTCCTCTGTCCTCTCTCTCTCCTCTGTCCTCTCTCTCTCCTCTCCATCTCTTCCTGTTCTCCAGTCCTGGGGCTGTTTGTCACAGTGTGGCAGCAGCCTGGTTGGCGTACTCTGCTCTACAGTATGTGGATTATTGATGACAAACCAAGGATGACACACAGTTCAGCCCACATACCGGGCCTGGATCAGCACCTAGAGCACCTTCAGTTCAGTAGACCGTAGTATGGAAAGGACAGACACAGCCTATATATCTAGACCCCAAGTTACCCCTATATATCTAGACCCCAGTTACCCCTATATATCTAGACCCCAGTTACCCCTATATATCTAGACCCCAGTTACCCCTATATTTCTAGACCCCAGTTACCCCTATATATCTAGACCCCAGTTACCCCTATATTTCTAGACCCCAGTTACCCCTATATATCTAGACCCCAGTTACCCCTATATATCTAGACCTCAGTTACCCCTATAACCCTGTTACCCCTACATCTCTAGACCTCAATTACCCCTATATATCCAGACCTCAGTTACCCCTATATCTCTAGACCTCAGTTACCCCTATATATCTAGACCTCAGTTACCCCTATATATCTAGACCTCAGTTACCCCTATATTTCTAGACCCCAGTTACCCCTATATATCTAGACCTCAGTTACCCCTATATTTCTAGACCCCAGTTACCCCTATATATCTAGACCCCAGTTACCCCTATATTTCTAGACCCCAGTTACCCCTATATATCTAGACCTCAGTTACCCCTATATTTTTAGACCCCAGTTACCCCTATATATCTAGACCCCAGTTACCCCTATATTTCTAGACCCCAGTTACCCCTATATATCTAGACCTCAGTTACCCCTATATTTTTAGACCCCAGTTACCCCTATATTTCTAGACCCCAGTTACCCCTATATATCTAGACCCCAGTTACCCCTATATTTCTAGACCCCAGTTACCCCTATATATCTAGACCTCAGTTACCCCTATATTTCTAGACCCCAGTTACCCCTATATATCTAGACCTCAGTTACCCCTATATTTCTAGACCCCAGTTACCCCTATATATCTAGACCCCAGTTACCCCTATATATCTAGACCTCAGTTACCCCTATATTTTTAGACCCCAGTTACCCCTATATATCTAGACCCCAGTTACCCCTATATTTCTAGACCCCAGTTACCCCTATATATCTAGACCTCAGTTACCCCTATATTTTTAGACCTCAGTTACCCCTATATTTTTAGACCCCAGTTACCCCTTTTTATCTAGACCCCAGTTACCCCTATATTCCTGTTACCCCTATATCTCTATACCTCAGTTACCCCTATATCTCTATACCTCAGTTACCCCTATATCTCCAGACCTCAGTTACCCCTATATCTCTATACCTCAGTTACCCCTATATTCCTGTTAATTTCTATATCTCTATACCCTCAGTTACCCCTATATCTCTATACCTCAGTTACCCCTATATCTCTATACCTCAGTTGTTCCCTATATATCTATACCTCAGTTACCCCTATATCTCTATACCCCCAGTTACCCCTATATCTCTATACCTCAGTTACCCCTATATCTCTATACCTCAGTTACCCCTATATCTCTAGACCTCAGTTACCCCTATATCTCTATACCCCCAGCTACCCCTATATCTCTAGACCTCAGTTACCCCTATATCCTATACCTCAGTTACCCCTATATCTCTAGACATCAGTTACCCTATATCTCTAGACCTCAGTTACCCTATATCTCTAGACCTCAGTTACCCCTATATCTCTAGACCTCAGTTACCCCTATATCTCCAGACCTCAGTTACCCCTATATCTCTAGACATCAGTTACCCCTATATCTCTAGACATCAGTTACCCCTATACCTCTATATCTCTATACCTCAGTTACCCCTATATCTGTTCTATATCTCTAGACATCAGTTACCCCTATATCTCTAGACCTCAGTTACCCATATATCTCCAGACCCATGTTACCCCTATATCCCTGTTACCCCTATATCTCTAGACCTCAGTTACCCCTATATCTCTATACCTCAGTTACCACTATATCTCTAGACCTCAGTTACCCCTATATCTCTATACCTCAGTTACCACTATATCTCCAGACCTCAGTTACCCCTATATCTCTATACCTCAGCTACCCCTATATCTCTAGACCTCAGTTACCCCTATATCTCTAGACCTCAGTTACCCCTATATCTCCAGACCTCAGTTACCCCTATATCTCTATACCTCTGTTACCCCTATATCCTATACCCTGTTACCCCTATATCTCTAGACCCTATATCTCCAGACCTCAGTTACCCCTATATCTCTAGACCTCAGTTACCCCTATATCTCTAGACCTCAGTTACCCCTATCTCTTACACCTCAGTTACCCCTATATCTCCAGACCCTAGTTACCCCTATATCTCTAGACCTCAGTTACCCCTATATTTGTGACCTCAGTTACTCCTATATCTCTAGACTTCAGTTACCCCTATATCTCCAGACCTCAGTTACCCCTATATCCCTGTTCTATATCTAGACCTCAGTTACACCTATATCTCTAGACCCAGTTACCCTATATCTCTAGACCTCAGTTACCCCTATATTTCTATACCTCAGTTACCCCTATATCTCTAGACCTCAGTTACCCCTATATCTCTCAGTTACCTCAGTTACCCCTATACCTCTATATCCCTGACTACATCTCTAGACCCTCAGTTACCCCTATATCTCTATACCTCTATATCCCTGTTACCCCTATATCTCTAGACCCAGTTACCCCTATATCTCTATATCTCAGTTACCCCTATACCTCTAGACTTCAGTTACCCTATATCTCTATATCTCAGTTACCCCTATATCTCCAGACCTCAGTTACCCTTATATCTCTAGACCTCAGTTACCCCTATATCTCTAGACCTCAGTTACCCCTATACCTCCTATACCTCAGTTACCCCTACATCTCTAGACCTCAGTTACCCCTATATCTCTAGACCAGTTACCCTATATCCCTGTTACCCCTATATCCCTATATCTCTAGACCTCAGTTACCCCTATATCTTTATACCCCAGACTATATCTCAGTTACCCCTATATTTCTATACCCCAGTTACCCCTATATCTCTAGACCTCATGTTACCCCTATATCTCTAGACCCTCAGTTACCTTATATCTCTAGACCTCAGTTACCCCTATATCTCTAGACCTCAGTTACCCCTATATCCTCAGTTACCCCTATATCTATAGACCTCAGTTACCCCTATATCTCTAGACCCCAGTTACCCCTATATCTATAAAACCTCAGTTACCCCTATATCTCTACCCTATATCTCTATACTCAGTTACCTTTATATCTGTATCGAGACCAGTTACCCCTATATCTCTAGACCTCAGTTACCCCTATATCTCTAGACCTCAGTTACCCCTATATCTCTAGACCTCAGTATCACTGTTACCCCTATATATCTCTAGTTACCCCTATATCTCCCTCAGTTACCCCTATATCTATAGACCTCAGTATATCCCTGTTACCCCTATATCTCTAGACCTCAGTTACCCTATATCTCTATACTCTCACACCCCTATATCTCTAGACCCCAGTTACCCCTATATCTCTATACCCTCAGTTGTTCCCTATATCCTAGACCTCAGTTACCCCTATATTCTATACCCTAGTTACCCCTATATCCTCTATACCTCAGTTACCCTATATCTCCAGACCTCAAAGTTACCCCTATATCTCTATACCCCCAGTTACCCCTATATCTCTAGACCTCAGTTACCACTATATCTCCAGACCCCAGTTACCCCTATACCCCTGTTACCCTATATCTCTATACCTACAGTGCCTTGCGAAAGTATTCGGCCCCCTTGAACTTTGCAACCTTTTGCCACCTTTCAGGCTTCAAACATAAAGATATAAAACTGTATTTTTTTGTGAAGAATCAACAACAAGTGGGACACAATCATGAAGTGGAAAACGACATTTATTGGATATTTCCAAACTTTTTTAACAAATCAAAACTGAAAATTGGGCGTGCAAAATTATTCAGCCCCCTTAAGTTAATACTTTGTAGCGCCACCTTTTGCTGCGATTACAGCTGTAAGTCGCTTGGGGTATGTCTCTATCAGTTTTGCACATCGAGACACTGAAATATTTCTCCCATTCCTCCTTGCAAAACAGCTCGAGAGCTGTGAACAGCAAATGCCCTCCAGACCCCTCCATCTCTCCAGACCCCAGTTAACCCTATATCTCCAGACCCCAGTTAACCCTATATCTCCAGACCCCAGTTACCCCTATATCTCCAGACCCCAGTTAACCCTATATCTCCAGACCCCAGTTAACCCTATATCTCCAGACCCCAGTTAACCCTATATCTCCAGACCCCAGTTAACCCTATATCTCCAGACCCCAGTTACCCCTATATCTCCAGACCCCAGTTAACCCTATATCTCCAGACCCCAGTTAACCCTATATCTCCAGACCCCAGTTAACCCTATATCTCCAGACCCCAGTTACCCCTATATCTCCAGACCCCAGTTACCCCTATATCTCTAGACCTCAACAGAGAAAAGGTCAGGCTGTAACCAACAGATTAAAGGTCAGGGATGTGGCGTTGGGGGAAAGGCTATAACACTAGAATGAAATTAAATACTTGGTCCAACAAAACGTCTGCCAACCACACCCTCCATCTCTCTCTCCCTCCCTCCATCTCTCTACCCCATGTCCCTCTCTCTCCCTCCAATCTCTCTACCTCCTGTCCTTCTCCGTCACTCTCTCTACCCCCTGTCCCTCTCCCTCCCTCTCTCTACCCCCTGTCCCTCTCCCTCCATCTCTCTACCCCCTGTCCCTCTCCCTCCCTCCATCTCTCTACCTCCTGTCCCTCTCCCTCCCCCATCTCTCTACCCTCTGTCCCTCTCCCTCCCTCCAATCTCTCTACCTCCTGTCCCTCTCCGTCACTCTCTCTACCCCCTGTCCCTCTCCCTCCATCTCTCTACGCCCTGTCCCTCTCCCGCCCTCTCTCTACCTCCTGTCCCTCTCCCTCCCTCTCTCTACCCCCTGTCCCTTTCCCTCCCTCCATCTCTCTACCTCCTGTCCCTCTCCCTCCCTCTTTCTACCTCTGTCCCTTTCCCTCCCTCTCTCCAACCCCATGTCCCTCTCCCTCCCCCTCTCTCTCTACCTCCTGTCCCTCTCCCTCCCTCTTTCTACCCCCTGTCCCTCTCTCTCTCTCGCTCCATCTCTCTACCTCCTGTCCCTCTCCCTCCCTCTTTCTACCCCCTGTCCCTCTCTCTCCCTCCCCCATCTCTCTAACCCGTGTCCTTCTCCATCCGTCTCTCTCTCTCCCTCCGTCTCTCTCTCTTCCTCCGTCTCTCTCCCTCCGTCTCTCTACCCCCTGTCCCTCTCCCTCTCTCTCTCTACCCCCTGTGTCCCCTCCTCCATCTCTACCCCCAACCTCTCCCTCCCTCTCTCTACCCCCCGTCCCTATCCCTCTCTCTACCCCCTGTCCCTCTCCCTCCATCTCTCTACCTTCTGTCCCTCTCCCTCCATCTCTCTACCCCCTGTCCCTCTCCCTCCATCTCTCTACCCCCTGTCCTCTCCCTCCATCTCTACCCCCTGTCCCTCTCCCTCCATCTCTCTACTCCCTGTCCCTCTCCTCCATCTCTACCCCCTGTCCCTCTCCTCTCCTCCATCTCTCTACCCCTGTCCCCTCTCCCTCCCTCCATCTCTCTTACCCCGTCCCTCTCCTCCCCTCTTCTACCCCCTGTCCCTCTCCTCTCTCTCGCTCCATCTTCTCTACCCTCCTGTCCCTCTCCCTCCCTCTTTCTACCCCTGTCCCTCTCTCTCCCTCCCCCATCTCTCTAACCCGTGTCCTTCTCCATCCGTCTCTCTCTCTCCCTCCGTCTCTCTCCCTCCGTCTCTCTCCCTCCGTCTCTCTACCCCCTGTTCCTCTCCCTCCATCTCTCTACCCCCTGTGTCCCTCTCCCTCCATCTCTCTACCCTGTCCCTCTCCCTCCCTCTCTCTACCCCCTGTCCCTCTCCCTCCCTCTCTCTCTCTACCCCCTGTCCCTCTCCCTCCATCTCACCCCTGTCCCTCTCCCTCCATCTCTCTACCCCTGTCCCTCTCCCTCCATCTCTACCCCCCTGTCCCTCTCCTCCATCTCTCTACCCCCTGTCCCTCTCCCTCCATCTCTCTACTCCCTGTCCCTCTCCTCCATCTCTCTACCCTGTCCCTCTCCCTCCATCTCTACCCCCTGTCCCTCTCCCTCCATCTCTCTACCCCATGTCCTTCTCCCTCCATCTCTCTACCCCCTGTCCCTCTCCCTCCCTCCATCGCTCTCCCTCCCTCCATCGCTCTCTCTACCCCCTGTCCCTCTCCCTCCCTCCATCTCTCTCCCTCCCTCCATGTCTCTCTCTACCCCCTGCCCCCCTCCCTCCATCTCTCTACCCCCTGTCCCTCTCCCCCCATCTCTCTCCCTCCCTCTATCTCTCTCCGCTCAGAGGACCAATGGAGGTGATACAGCAGCATTGTATCACTGTAAGACCGCATTTACATAAACTGTCTAAAGACTAAACCCCAAAGCCTAAAGCAGCTCAGAAAAACAAGCCAATTGTCCTCATCATTAGTAATGATTGTTGGGGGTCAACAAACCAGCCAATTGTCCTCATCATTAGAAATGATTGTGGGGGTCAACAAACCAGCCAATTGTCCTCATCATTAGTAATGAGGTCAGAAAACAAGCCAATTGTCCTCATCATTAGAAATGATTGTTGGGGTCAACAAAACCAGCCAATTGTCCTCATCATTAGTAATGATTGGGGGTCAACAAACCAGCCAATTGTCCTCATCATTAGTAATGATTGTGGGGGTCAACAAACCAGCCAATTGTCCTCATCATTAGTAATGATTGTGGGGGTCAACAAACCAGCCAATTGTCCTCATCATTAGTAATGATTGTGGGGGTCAACAAACCAAGGTGTGTGAGTCGAAAAGCAACACGTGATGTCAGTGGAATCTCTTTCCAACTGTCGTGGTAGCGTAACCCAACACATCGTCTCTCCTCAGCACCATCAATACATATAGATGGATGTGATGTCAGAGAAAACAGGACTTAGTAAAAAGCCAAATAAGAGGTTTAAACGGAGATTTCACCACTAAGCCATGTAGCCTAGTGCTATTCATATTATTTCTCATTAAAGGTTGGTATTTATGATCTGATAAACAGATTTGTTTTTCTTATAGCAAAGTATTAGCTTACAAATCAACATTTAAATGGTGATTCAAAAAGCTGTATGTTTGTTTTCTATATTTTCTCATCTATAATTCCTGATTAAAGTTACAATATGTCACTTCAAGCGGTAGATTTTGGTGCGGCTTTAGTGGTTAGAGTGTAGAGGTGGCAGGTCGCCTAGTGGTTAGAGTGTAGAGGCGGCAGGTCGCCTAGTGGTTAGAGTGTAGAGGTGGCAGGTCGCCTAGTGGTTAGAGTGTAGGTGTGGCAGGTCGCCTAGTGGTTAGAGTGTAGAGGTGGCAGGTCGCCTAGTGGTTAGAGCGGTGGGCCAGAGACCGAAAGGTTGCTAGATCGAATCCCCGAGCTGACAAGGTCGTTCTGCCCCTGAACAAGGCAGTTAACCCACTGGTTAACCTGGTAGACCGTCATTGTAAATAATAATTTGTTCTTAATTAACTGACTAGTCTTGTTAAATAAAGTTTAAATTAAGGTAAAATAAAACATTTCTGTTCTATGTGCTGTATGTCTATGGGCTGTATGTCTATGTGCTGTATGTCTATGTACTGTATGTCTATGTGCTGTATGTCTATGTGCTGTATGTCTGTGTGCTGTATGTCTGTGTGCTGTATGTCTGTGTGCTGTATGTCTGTGTGCTGTATGTCTGTGTGCTGTATGTCTGTGTGCTGTATGTCTGTGTGCTGTATGTGTGTGTGCTGTATGTCTGTGTGCTGTATGTCTGTGTGCTGTATGTCTGTGTGCTGTATGTCTGTGTGCTGTATGTCTGTGTGCTGTATGTCTATGTGCTGTATGTCTATGTGCTGTATGTCTATGTGCTGTATGTCTATGTGCTGTATGTCTATGTGCTGTATGTCTATGTGCTGTATGTCTATGTGCTGTATGTCTGTGTGCTGTATGTCTATGTGCTGTATGTCTATGCCTCCTGTAATTCATGTTGCGTTTTAGTGTCTTCTGCTTTCGGTTTTGTACACCAGCTTCAAACAGCTGAAAATACAATATTTTGGGTTATGGCTAATATATTTATATTCTATATTTTCACAGCGAGTTTAGATGGTACAATGATTCTAACTACACTACACTCGCTTGTTTTGTCACATAAACTGAAAAGAGGCGAACTATTAGAATTTTACAACCAGGGAAACGGAGGAGTGATTTCTGCATAGTGTCTCTAACAGGCCGTTTCATTCAGAAGGATGGTTTAATCTTCACACAACATCAACTATAAGACAACACTGCTCAGAGAGGATCAAGGGGAACTAGATAATAATCATTGTAAAGATGTTACGACACGTGAGACTTCTATATAGTTCAAAAGGCAGGACAGTAAAGGAGAATAACAGAAGCAGGGCATTGTAAAGGAGAATAACAGAAGCAGGGCATTGTAAAGGAGAATAACAGAAGCAGGGCATTGTAAAGGAGAATAACAGAAGCAGGGCATTGTAAAGGAGAATAACAGAAGCAGGGCATTGTAAAGGAGAATAACAGAAGCAAGGCATTGTAAAGGAGAATAAGAAGCAGGGCATTGTAAAGGATAATAACAGAAGCAGGGCATTGTAAAGGAGAATAACAGAAGCAAGGCATTGTAAAGGAGAATAAGAAGCAGGGCATTGTAAAGGAGAATAACAGAAGCAGGGCATTGTAAAGGAGAATAACAGAAGCAGGGCATTGTAAAGGAGAATAACAGAAGCAAGGCATTGTAAAGGAGAATAACAGAAGCAGGGCATTGTAAAGGAGAATAACAGAAGCAAGGCATTGTAAAGGAGAATAACAGAAGCAGGGCATTGTAAAGGAGAATAACAGAAGCAGGGCATTGTAAAGGAGAATAACAGAAGCAGTGCATTGTAAAGGAGAATAACAGAAGCAAGGCATTGTAAAGGAGAATAACAGAAGAAGGGCATTGTAAAGGAGAATAACAGAAGCAAGGCATTGTAAAGGAGAATAACAGAAGCAGGGCATTGTAAAGGAGAATAACAGAAGCAGGGCATTGTAAAGGAGAATAACAGAAGCAAGGCATTGTAAAGGAGAATAACAGAAGCAGGGCATTGTAAAGGAGAATAACAGAAGCAGGGCATTGTAAAGGAGAATAACAGAAGCAAGGCATTGTAAAGGAGAATAACAGAAGCAGGGCATTGTAAAGGAGAATAACAGAAGCAGGGCATTGTAAAGGAGAATAACAGAAGCAGGGCATTGTAAAGGAGAATAACAGAAGCAGGGCATTGTAAAGGAGAATAACAGAAGCAAGGCATTGTAAAGGAGAATAACAGAAGCAGGGCATTGTAAAGGAGAATAACAGAAGCAAGGCATTGTAAAGGAGAATAACAGAAGCAGGGCATTGTAAAGGAGAATAACAGAAGCAGGGCATTGTAAAGGAGAATAACAGAAGCAGGGCATTGTAAAGGAGAATAACAGAAGCAGGGCATTGTAAAGGAGAATAACAGAAGCAAGGCATTGTAAAGGAGAATAACAGAAGCAGGGCATTGTAAAGGAGAATAACAGAAGCAGGGCATTGTAAAGGAGAATAACAGAAGCAAGGCATTGTAAAGGAGAATAACAGAAGCAGGGCATTGTAAAGGAGAATAACAGAAGCAGGGCATTGTAAAGGAGAATAACAGAAGCAGGGCATTGTAAAGGAGAATAACAGAAGCAGGGCATTGTAAAGGAGAATAACAGAAGCAGGGCATTGTAAAGGAGAATAACAGAAGCAAGGCATTGTAAAGGAGAATAACAGAAGCAGGGCATTGTAAAGGAGAATAACAGAAGCAAGGCATTGTAAAGGAGAATAACAGAAGCAGGGCATTGTAAAGGAGAATAACAGAAGCAGGGCATTGTAAAGGAGAATAACAGAAGCAGGGCATTGTAAAGGAGAATAACAGAAGCAAGGCATTGTAAAGGAGAATAACAGAAGCAGGGCATTGTAAAGGAGAATAACAGAAGCAGGGCATTGTAAAGGAGAATAACAGAAGCAGGGCATTGTAAAGGAGAATAACAGAAGCAGGGCATTGTAAAGGAGAATAACAGAAGCAGGGCATTGTAAAGGAGAATAACAGAAGCAGGGCATTGTAAAGGAGAATAACAGAAGCAGGGCATTGTAAAGGAGAATAACAGAAGCAAGGCATTGTAAAGGAGAATAACAGAAGCAGGGCATTGTAAAGGAGAATAACAGAAGCAAGGCATTGTAAAGGAGAATAACAGAAGCAGGGCATTGTAAAGGAGAATAACAGAAGCAGGGCATTGTAAAGGAGAATAACAGAAGCAGGGCATTGTAAAGGAGAATAACAGAAGCAGGGCATTGTAAAGGAGAATAACAGAAGCAAGGCATTGTAAAGGAGAATAACAGAAGCAGGGCATTGTAAAGGAGAATAACAGAAGCAGGGCATTGTAAAGGAGAATAACAGAAGCAGGGCATTGTAAAGACAAGCACATTTCACACTGCTGGTCCTTCAGACTATTGATTTTCACACTAGTGGCCTTCAACACCATACATCCTATACAACAACACAGGTCTGGGACCATGCATCCGTTAAGCAGGGCTCATACTGTCACCTTCTGACCTTAGTTCCTTTGTGATGTCTTTGTTTAAGTATGGTCAGGGCGTGAGTTGGGTGGGTTGTTTGCTGTGTTTGGCCTGGTATGGTTCTCAATCAGAGGCAGCTGTCAATTGTTGATTGAGAATCATACTTAGGTAGCCTGTTTTCACCCTTGAGTTGTGGGTGATTATATTTTCTGTTCAGTGTGTTTTCAGCACCAGGACTGTTCGTTTGTCGTTTTATTGTTTTATTTCAGTGTTCAATGACTTTATTAAAGAATATGGACACTTACCACGCTGCGCCTTGGTCCTCCTCTTCTTCCACCGACGAGGAACGGTACACATACAGACATTGACGAGGCAAATTCGAGGACTTCCAGGGACATTTTCAACCACTTCATTGTAATTTTCAAGGACCTCAATGTTATACATTTGTATGATTTATATACTGGACATATAGATCCTAATATAGCACATGTAAAATGTGAAAAATTATTAAATTACCACTTCAAATTATGTTTTAGGTCTTGCTATTGATATTCAAAGGACTATTACATTATGACATGTGTTTTAGGCCTTGCTATAATCTCTCCATGAAAAGCGGTAGCACTAATCTCTCCATGAAAAGCGGTAGCACTAATCTCTCCATGAAAAGCGGTAGCACTAATCTCTCCATGAATAGCGGTAGCACTAATCTCTCCATGAATAGCGGTAGCACTAATCTCTCCATGAAAAGAGGTAGCACTAATCTCTCCATGAAAAGAGGTAGCACTAATCTCTCCATGAATAGCAGTAGCACTAATCTCTCCATGAATAGCGGTAGCACTAATCTCTCCATGAATAGCGGTAGCACTAATCTCTCCATGAATAGCGGTAGCACTAATCTCTCCATGAAAAGCGGTAGCACTAATCTCTCCATGAATAGCAGTAGCACTAATCTCTCCATGAATAGCGGTAGCACTAATCTCTCCATGAATAGCGGTAGCACTAATCTCTCCATGAATAGCGGTAGCACTAATCTCTCCATGAATAGCAGTAGCACTAATCTCTCCATGAAAAGCGGTAGCACTAATCTCTCCATGAATAGCGGTAGCACTAATCTCTCCATGAATAGCGGTAGCACTAATCTCTCCATGAAAAGCGGTAGCACTAATCTCTCCATGAATAGCGGTAGCACTAATCTCTCCATGAATAGCGGTAGCACTAATCTCTCCATGAATAGCGGTAGCACTAATCTCTCCATGAAAGCGGTAGCACTAATCTCTCATGAAGCGGTAGCACTAATCTCTCCATGAAAAGCGGTAGCACTAATCTCTCCATGAAAAGCGGTAGCACTAATCTCTCCATGAAAAGCGGTAGCACTAATCTCTCCATGAATAGCGGTAGCACTAATCTCTCCATGAATAGCGGTAGCACTAATCTCTCCATGAATAGCGGTAGCACTAATCTCTCCATGAAAAGCGGTAGCACTAATCTCTCCATGAAAAGCGGTAGCACTAATCTCTCCATGAAAAGCGGTAGCACTAATCTCTCCATGAATAGCGGTAGCACTAATCTCTCCATGAAAAGCGGTAGCACTAATCTCTCCATGAAAGCGGTAGCACTAATCTCTCCATGAAAGCGGTAGCCTAATCTCCATGAAAGCGGTAGCACTAATCTCTCCATGAATAGCGGTAGCACTAATCTCTCCATGAAAAGCGGTAGCACTAATCTCTCCATGAATAGCGGTAGCACTAATCTCTCCATGAAAAGCGGTAGCACTAATCTCTCCATGAAAAGCGGTAGCACTAATCTCTCCATGAAGCGGTAGCACTAATCTCTCCATGAACAGCGGTAGCACTAATCTCTCCATGAAAAGCGGTAGCACTAATCTCTCCATGAAAAGCTGGTAGCACTAATCTCTCCATGAATAGCGGTAGCACTAATCTCTCCATGAAAAAGCGGTAGCACTAATCTCTCCATGAAAGCGGTAGCACTAATCTCTCCATGAAAAGCGGTAGCACTAATCTCTCCATGAAAAGCGGTAGCACTAATCTCTCCATGAAAAGCGGTAGCACTAATCTCTCCATGAAAAGCGGTAGCACTAATCTCTCCATGAAAAGCGGTAGCACTAATCTCTCCATGAAAAGCGGTAGCACTAATCTCTCCATGAATAGCGGTAGCACTAATCTCTCCATGAATAGCGGTAGCACTAATCTCTCCATGAAAAGCGGTAGCACTAATCTCTCCATGAAAAGCGGTAGCACTAATCTCTCCATGAAGAGCGGTAGCACTAATCTCTCCATGAAAAGCGGTAGCACTAATCTCTCCATGAACAAGCGGCGGCATAATCTCTCCATGAATGGCGGTAGCACTAATCTCTCCATGAATAGCGGTAGCACTAATCTCTCCATGAAAGCGGTAGCACTAATCTCTCCATGAAAGCGGTAGCACTAATCTCTCCATGAACAGCGGTAGCACTAATCTCTCCATGAAAAGCGGTAGCACTAATCTCTCCATGAATAGACGGTAGCACTAATCTCTCCATGAAATAGCGGTAGCACTAATCTCTCCATGAATAGCGGTAGCACTAATCTCTCCATGAAAAGCGGTAGCACTAATCTCTCCATGAAAAGCGGTAGCACTAATCTCTCCATGAAAAGCGGTAGCACTAATCTCTCCATGAATAGCGGTAGCACTAATCTCTCCATGAAAGCGGTAGCACTAATCTCTCCATGAAAGCGGTAGCACTAATCTCTCCATGAAAAGCGGTAGCACTAATCTCTCCATGAAAAGCGGTAGCACTAATCTCTCCATGAAAAGCGGTAGCACTAATCTCTCCATGAAAGCGGTAGCACTAATCTCTCCATGAAAAGCGGTAGCACTAATCTCTCCATGAAAAGCGGTAGCACTAATCTCTCCATGAAAAGCGGTAGCACTAATCTCTCCATGAAAAGCGGTAGCACTAATCTCTCCATGAAAAGCGGTAGCACTAATCTCTCCATGAATAGCGGTAGCACTAATCTCTCCATGAATAGCGGTAGCACTAATCTCTCCATGAAAAGCGGTAGCACTAATCTCTCCATGAAAAGCGGTAGCACTAATCTCTCCATGAAAAGCGGTAGCACTAATCTCTCCATGAAAAGCGGTAGCACTAATCTCTCCATGAAAAGCGGTAGCACTAATCTCTCCATGAAAAGCGGTAGCACTAATCTCTCCATGAAAAGCGGTAGCACTAATCTCTCCATGAAAAGCGGTAGCACTAATCTCTCCATGAAAAGCGGTAGCACTAATCTCTCCATGAAAAGCGGTAGCACTAATCTCTCCATGAAAAGCGGTAGCACTAATCTCTCCATGAAGCGGTAGCACTAATCTCTCCATGAAAGCGGTAGCACTAATCTCTCCATGAATAGTGGTAGCACTAATCTCTCCATGAAAAGCGGTAGCACTAATCTCTCCATGAATAGCGGTAGCACTAATCTCTCCATGAAAAGCGGTAGCACTAATCTCTCCATGAAAAGCGGTAGCACTAATCTCTCCATGAAAAGCGGTAGCACTAATCTCTCCATGAAAAGCGGTGGCACTAATCTCTCCATGAAAAGCGGTAGCACTAATCTCTCCATGAAAAGCGGTAGCACTAATCTCTCCATGAAAAGCGGTAGCACTAATCTCTCCATGAAAAGCGGTAGCACTAATCTCTCCATGAAAAGCGGTAGCACTAATCTCTCCATGAAAAGCGGTAGCACTAATCTCTCCATGAATAGCGGTAGCACTAATCTCTCCATGAAAAGTGGTAGCACTAATCTCTCCATGAAAAGTGGTAGCACTAATCTCTCCATGAAAAGTGGTAGCACTAATCTCTCCATGAAAAGTGGTAGCACTAATCTCTCCATGAAAAGTGGTAGCACTAATCTCTCCATGAATAGCGGTAGCACTAATCTCTCCATGAAAAGTGGTAGCACTAATCTCTCCATGAAAAGCGGTAGCACTAATCTCTCCATGAAAAGCGGTAGCACTAATCTCTCCATGAATAGCGGTAGCACTAATCTCTCCATGAAAAGTGGTAGCACTAATCTCTCCATGAAAAGTGGTAGCACTAATCTCTCCATGAAAAGTGGTAGCACTAATCTCTCCATGAAAAGCGGTAGCACTAATCTCTCCATGAAAAGCGGTAGCACTAATCTCTCCATGAAAAGCGGTAGCACTAATCTCTCCATGAAAAGCGGTAGCACTAATCTCTCCATGAAAAGCGGTAGCACTAATCTCTCCATGAATAGCGGTAGCACTAATCTCTCCATGAATAGCGGTAGCACTAATCTCTCCATGAATAGCGGTAGCACTAATCTCTCCATGAAAAGTGGTAGCACTAATCTCTCCATGAATAGCGGTAGCACTAATCTCTCCATGAAAAGCGGTAGCACTAATCTCTCCATGAAAAGCGGTAGCACTAATCTCTCCATGAATAGCGGTAGCACTAATCTCTCCATGAATAGCGGTAGCACTAATCTCTCCATGAATAGCGGTAGCACTAATCTCTCCATGAATAGCGGTAGCACTAATCTCTCCATGAAAAGCGGTAGCACTAATCTCTG
>NW_027012873.1:0-17992 GCF_036934945.1 Oncorhynchus masou masou
AGTCATTCTCTTGTCTGTATCTCTACCAGTCCCCTGTCTGTATCTCTACCAGTATCCTGTCTGTATATCTACCAGTACCCTGTCTGTATCTACCAGTTCCCTGTCTGTATCTCTACCAGTCCCCTGTCTGTATCTCTACCATTACCCTGTCTGTTTCTCTACCAGTCCCCTGTCTGTATCTCTACCAGTACCCTGTCTGTATCTCTACCAGTCCCCTGTCTGTATCTCTACCAGTCCCCTGTCTTTTTCTCTACCAGTACCCTGTCTGTATCTCTACCAGTCCCCTGTCTGTGTCTCTACCAGTACCCTGTCTGTGTCTCTACCAGTACCCTGTCTGTATCTCTACCAGTCCCCTGTCTGTATCTCTACCAGTCCCCTGTCTGTATCTCTACCAGTACCCTGTCTGTGTCTCTACCAGTCCCCTCTCTGTATTTCTACCTGTCCCCCGTCTGTATCTCTACCAGTACTCTGTCTGTATCTCTGCCAGTACCCTGTCTGTGTCTCTACCAGTCCCCTGTCTGTATCTCTACCAGTCCCCTGTCTGTATCTACCAGTCCCCTGTCTGTATCTACCAGTCCCCTGTCTGTATCTCCACCAGTCAGTCCCCTGTCTGTATCTCTACCAGTTCCCTGTCTGTATCTACCAGTCCTCTGTCTGTATCTCTACCAGTCCCCTGTCTGTATCTCCACCAGTCAGTCTCCTGTCTGTATCTCCACCAGTCAGTCTCCTGTCTGTCTCTACCAGTCAGTCCCCTGTCTGTATCTACCAGTCCCCTGTCTGTATCTACCAGTCAGTCTCCAGTCTGTATCTCCACCAGTCAGTCTCCTGTCTGTATCTACCAGTCCCCTGTCTGTATCTACCAGTCATTCTCTTGTCTGTATCTCTACCAGTCCCCTGTCTGTATCTCTACCAGTCCCCTGTCTGTATCTCTACCATTACCCTGTCTGTATCTCTACCAGTCCCCCGTCTGTATCTCTACCAGTACCCTGTCTGTATATCTACCAGTCCCCTGTCTGTATCTCTACCAGTACCCTGTCTGTGTCTCTACCAGTCCCCTGTCTGTATCTCTACCAGTACCCTGTCTGTATCTACCAGTCCCCTGTCTGTATCTCTACCAGTCCCCTGTCTGTATCTACCAGTCCCCTGTCTGTATCTCTACCAGTCCTCTGTCTGTATCTACCAGTCCCCTGTCTGTATCTCTACCAGTCCCCTGTCTGTATCTACCAGTCCCCTGTCTGTATCTACCAGTCCCCTGTCTGTATCTCCACCAGTCAGTCCCCTGTCTGTATCTCTACCAGTTCCCTGTCTGTATCTACCAGTCCCCTGTCTGTATCTCCACCAGTCAGTCTCCTGTCTGTATCTACCAGTCCCCTGTCTGTATCTACCAGTCAGTCTCCTGTCTGTCTCTACCAGTCAGTCTCCTGTCTGTCTCTACCAGTCCCCTGTCTGTATCTCTACCAGTCCCCTGTCTGTATCTCTACCTGTCCCCTGTCTGTATCTCCACCAGTCAGTCTCCTGTCTGTATCTCCACCAGTCAGTCTCCTGTCTGTCTCCACCAGTCAGTCTCCTGTCTGTCTCCACCAGTCAGTCTCCTGTCTGTCTCTACCAGTCAGTCTCCTGTCTGTCTCTACCAGTCAGTCTCCTGGCTGTCTCTACCAGTCAGTCTCCCGTCTGTCTCTACCAGTCAGTCTCCTGGCTGTCTCTACCATTCAGTCTCCCATCTGTCCCTACTAGTCAGTCTCCTGTCTGTCTCTACCAGTCAGTCTCCTGTCTGTCTCTACCAGTCAGTCTCCTGTCTGTCTCCACCAGTCAGTTTTCTGTCTGTCTCTACCAGTCAGTCTCCTGTCTGTCTCCACCAGTCAGTTTCCTGTCTGTCTCCACCAGTCAGTCTCCTGTCTGTCTCTACCAGTCAGTCTCCTGTCTGTCTCCACCAGTCAGTTTCCTGTCTGTCTCCACCAGTCAGTCTCCTGTCTGTCTAGTAAACTGTCTGCTCCCCAGAATGCTGGTCAGATGGCTGTGTCAGCATGGAGGAAGGAGAGGCATCTGTTCTCATTGTGAGGATGGATGTAGAGATGGGTCAATGTATCCAATGTTGGCGGAATGGAGAGATTGATGTATTGACGGTGCTCGATGGACAGGAGTAGGTTGTGTGGGAATGGATGGATTGAGGGTGGGGGAGGATGGACAGATGACAGAAGGAGAAATTGGTGCTTCCAAGCCCTTGTGTTTCCGAGAGGAGGGAGAGGGTGGTGGGGTGACCATCGGGGTGCAGGGGCCTGAGACTTAGGGGGTATGGGACCTGTGTCCTCAGGGGTGTGTGGGATGACCTTAGGGGTCAGAGGGCCACACCCCCTAAGTCTCAGGCCCAGCCCCTGCACACCCCGACAGGGCTGGGCCAGAGGGCCACACCCCCTAAGTCTCAGGCCCAGCTCCTGAACACCCCCGACAGGGCTGGGCTGGGCCAGGGGCCAGAGGGCCACCATTGCAACAAGATGTATAGACAGAAATGCCTCCAGATGTCCTTGGGCTCATTCCTGTGGGGCTGGAAGTAGAAGCTGGGGTAGAAAGATGGGGCTCTGAGGTAGGGGCTGGAGGCAGGGCTGGGGCTGAGCTGTGTCTTGATGCTATGGTTGGGGTATAGGGCTGCTGGGGTATATGGCTGGGGCTAGGCCTTGATACTGAGGCCTGAGGAAGAGGCTGAGAATGAGTTGGTTAGCTGGTAGCTAGTTGTACAAGGCTGACTACTGAGTCACTGTCTGAACCAGCTGTATCTTACCCGACAACACAGGTAGAGGCTATGTACCTGTCTGAGCTGTGGTCCCTGTCTGACTCCTGAGTCACTGTCTGAACCAGCTGTATCTTACCCGACAACACAGGTAGAGGCTGTGTACCTGTCTGAGCTGTGGTCTCTGTCTGACTCCTGAGTCACTGTCTGAACCAGCTGCATCTTACCCGACAACACAGGTAGAGGCTGTGTACCTGTCTGAGCTGTGGTCCCTGTCTGACTCCTGAGTCACTGTCTGAACCAGCTGTATCTTACCCGACAACACAGGTAGAGGCTGTGTACCTGTCTGAGCTGTGGTCTCTGTCTGACTCCTGAGTCACTGTCTGAACCAGCTGCATCTTACCCGACAACACAGGTAGAGGCTGTGTACCTGTCTGAGCTGTGGTCCCTGTCTGACTCCTGAGTCACTGTCTGAACCAGCTGTATCTTACCCGACAACACAGGTAGAGGCTGTGTACCTGTCTGAGCTGTGGTCTCTGTCTGACTCCTGAGTCACTGTCTGAACCAGCTGTATCTTACCCGACAACACAGGTAGAGGCACATTAAATGTTGCAGAACACTCAAATGATATCCCAAAAATGTGAGAGGAACTAAGTTGACAGAATAGCAGATGGAAGGTGTAGGTTTGGCAGTTGAGATATGACATGGGAAATATGGACATTTACCAAGCAGATGCTTTTATCCAAAACGATAACAGCACCAACTAACTGAGCTACAGAACCACATCTGTATTTTTACCTGATTGTGTATTTTATATCACCATGAGCGGTCTATCAGATGGCTCTCTATGGGAGGCTGGATGTCACTCTCCTGATCTCTGGCTGATTTAGAGGCCATATCTGGCACTCTGCCTGCCTGGTCACCATTTGTCACTCAGGGTGTGTCCCAAATGGCACCATTTACAGTGCACTGCGTTTGACCAGGGCCCATGCACATTTGGGACACACCCCAGTGTTTAGTGCTCCTGAGACCCCCTATCCCTCCACCTTCATGCTCAACCAGTCATTTTGTACCAAAGTCATAATTTCCTTCACCTTATTTGTCTACACAACTACGACACACCCTGTGAGCTGAGGTTAAATGAAATGCTACCTACAGTATGTTGTGGATTTTCCCTACTGGTCGTGGTGGTTGGAAACAGGCAGGATGTGATAATGTCACTACGTGGGTTAGAGTTTAGAGAGCGAAGGGAAATTTCAACAGGCTTTAAAGGTATTTCAACTTGGCTCTGCTTTTTTTCTGTCAGCATTTGTGAGTGTCTGTGTGGGTAGGTTGTCTGTGATGTTACAGTGCCTGTACCCTGATCCTGGGCCAGATCCAGTTTGGATTGATTTGAAAGGTTTGAGTTTGACATCAGAACCTGTTTATTTCTGTTAAGCGTTTGACATTTCAACCTATTCTGCCTAAGTATTGCTATCATCATCACAACCATGCTTTTGTTAATAAAAGCAGTACTTTGTCTGGTAGAGTCCTGCTTGCCTAAAGAATCAGACTGTGATACCAGCTTTCTGCTAACACAGTCTGAATTAAAGCACTGCAAAAACCAGGAAGGTTTCCTTACAAGCCAGAATGTTGAATAAAATGACATTTGAACTTGCAGTTGGTCCTTATTCAGGTGGAAAAGTGAAAAAAACATGACAATAAAACCGACTCCTCAAAACACTGGTACTGCCTTTGAGCTCACCGGGCGCACGCATCAAACACCTGCCTGACTTGAAATACATACACATAACAAAGGGATTTGTTTACAGCAGGTATTCATTAAAGGTGCAACGAAATGCAAAATTCTGTTAGTTTGCGTCACACGCATATACTTCTGTCTTGTGCGAGTGCCTTCCCACTGGGCACACTGGTTGAATCAACGTTGGTTCCACTTCACTTCACTAAAATGACGTTGAACCAACCTGGAATCAACATTGAATTGACATCTGTGCCCAGTGGGTTAGGTGAGTAACAAACAAATCGTGATAGCCACACAAAGAGACACGCGTTTTCAAGTTACGCTAACAACACTTTACAGTGGATGTTTTGTCTCGTATATCCAGCTGAATAAGCAGGAAATCAGTAGAGTAAGTTCAAATGTTTTAGTGCATATGTTATAGCCGAGTGAAGAAGGACATTCCACACTCGGATTTGAAAGGGGCATAAAGGTTGACCTTTATTGTCATGAGTCTTGTTCTGGAGGCAGAACTGAGCCATTTCCCCTTAGATAGGCAAGCTGCAAAGTCAAAATTGGCTGGGTTTATATAGTATATTCCATAACTAACCTGTTTAGTTATATTTGGGTTTATATAGTATATTCCATAACTAACCTGTTTAGTTATATTTGGGTTTATATAGTATATTCCATAACTAACCTGTTTAGTTATATTTGGGTTTATAGAGTATATTCCATAACTAACCTGTTTAGTTATATTTGGGTTTATAGAGTATATTCCATAACTAACCTGTTTAGTTATATTTGGGTTTATATAGTATATTCCATAACTAACCTGTTTAGTTATATTTGGGTTTATATAGTATATTCCATAACTAACCTGTTTAGTTATATTTGGGTTTATAGAGTATATTCCATAACTAACCTGTTTAGTTATATTTGGGTTTATAGAGTATATTCCATAACTAACCTGTTTAGTTATATTTGGGTTTATATAGTATATTCCATAACTAACCTGTTTAGTTATATTTGGGTTTATATAGTATATTCCATAACTAACCTGTTTAGTTATATTTGGGTTTATATAGTATATTCCATAACTAACCTGTTTAGTTATTTTGGGGTTTATATAGTATATTCCATAACTAACCTGTTTAGTTATTTTTGGGTTTATATAGTATATTCCATAACTAACCTGTTTAGTTATATTTGGGTTTATAGAGTATATTCCATAACTAACCTGTTTAGTTATATTTGGGTTTATAGAGTATATTCCATAACTAACCTGTTTAGTTATATTTGGGTTTATATAGTATATTCCATAACTAACCTGTTTAGTTATATTTGGGTTTTATAGAGTATATTCCATAACTAACCTGTTTAGTTATATTTGGGTTTATAGAGTATATTCCATAACTAACCTGTTTAGTTATATTTGGGTTTATATAGTATATTCCATAACTAACCTGTTTAGTTATATTTGGGTTTATATAGTATATTCCATAACTAACCTGTTTAGTTATATTTGGGTTTATATAGTATATTCCATAACTAACCTGTTTAGTTATATTTGGGTTTATAGAGTATATTCCATAACTAACCTGTTTAGTTATATTTGGGTTTATATAGTATATTCCATAACTAAAATGTTTAGTTATATTTGGGTTTATATAGTATATTCCATAACTAACCTGTTTAGTTGTATTTGGGTTTATATAGTATATTCCATAACTAACCTGTTTAGTTATATTTGGGTTTATATAGTATATTCCATAACTAACCTGTTTAGTTATATTTGGATTTATATAGTATATTCCATAACTAACCTGTTTAGTTATATTTGGGTTTATATAGTATATTCCATAAATTACCAGGAAATGACCCAGTCTGCTGTAATGTGATGAACCAGATGACTGTCACAATGTGACAACAGTGGAACGGCCTGTAAAGGTAGAATGTAATCTGTGACAGCTGATGATTGTGGTTATTATAGTTGTTCTGCCAGAATGGGATGCATAATATATTCATAGACCAGTGACTGGCTGACTCGTGACAGTGCGCACACACACACACACACACACACACACACACACACACACCACACACCACACACCACACACACACACACACACACACACACACACACACACACACACACACACACACACACACACACACACACACACACACACACACACACACACACACACACCACACACACACACACACACACACACACACACACACACCACACACACACACGCACGCACGCACACACACACACACACACACACACACACACGCACGCACGCACGCACGCACGCACACACACACACACACACACAGCTGTTGATTGAGGAAAGAAAGTAGATGACATTCTGAGCTCATAATGTATTGATTCCTCCAGCTCCTATCATAATGTTGTCGTCTGCTGCCCAACATTAGCCCTCACAGGGGGCGTTTCTACTGTTTAGTGGTCATGGAGGTTGATGCTTTAAATGTTGAAATGTTTTCAAATGAGGCCTCTGTCTTAGACTAGGATAAACAACTCCAAACACATCTCATAATATCCCCTGTTTTGTGACCTTGACACTGTTAGATAATGTTGTTTACTCCTCTCCAGGTCTCTATTCTAACCTGCAAGGCCTTCTGGCTGTGTGGCAGTTGGTTCATTATTATCATTATGAAGGAGGAGAGGTTCATTACTATAGCAAATGATAATGAGTGTTTCCTCCCACACACACACATTAACACCGACACACACACACTGCCCTTTGCTTCGTTAGGCCATCGATCTCGTTAAAGGTTCTTGTTAAGTCTATCATCATAACTCCTGTAATGACGGTTCTTAACCAAACAACCCACCCCTCAGGTCAGAGCAGGGCCCTCAACACAGGTAGACAAATTCTGATATTTTGCCACTAATTGCTATTTTGACCAATCAGATCAGATCTTTTGCCAATAATTGGGCAAAATATCAGAATTGGGCTGCCTAAGTTTGATAGAAAGGTGTGATCAAGGCCTCTTCTGACCTGAGTGGTGGGTTGTTTGGTTTAGAACCAAGAGTTATGATGATAGACTTAACAAGAACCTTTAACGGGATCGATGGACTAACGAAGTGAAGGGCAGTGTGTGTGTGCGTAAACATAGCCTTAATGATGTGGTGAATGGGTTCTAGAGATTCTAGATGCATGGAGAAGTGTTTTAGAGGTTATAGATGCATGGAGAAGTGTTTTAGAGGTTATAGATGCATGGAGAAGTGTTCTAGAGGTTATAGATGCATGGAGAAGTGTTCTATAGCTTCTACATGCATGGAGACGTGTTCTAGAGGTTATAGATGCATGGATAAGTGTTCTAGAGGTTATAGATGCATGAAAACATGTTCTAGAGGTTATAGATGCATGGATAAGTGTTCTAGAGGTTATAGATGCATGAAAACATGTTCTAGAGGTTATAGATGCATGGAGAAGTGTTCTAGAGGTTATAGCTGCACGGAGAAGTGTTATAGAGGTTATAGATACATGGAGAAGTGTTATAGAGGTTATAGATACACGGAGAAGTGTTATATGGGTTATAGATGCATGGAAAGTGTTCTAGAGGTTATAGATGCATGGAGAAGTGTTTTCAAGGTTATATATGTATGAAAAAGTGTTCTAGAGGTTATAGATGCATTGAGAAGTGTTTTCGAGGTTATAGATGCATGGGGAAGTGTTATAGAGGTTATATATGCATGGAGAAGTGTTCTAGAGATTCTAGATGCATGGAGAAGTATTATAGAGGTTATATATGTATGGAGAAGTATTCTAGAGATTCTAGATTCATGGAGAAGTGTTATAGAGGTTATAGATACATGGAGAAGTGTTATAGAGGTTATATATGCATGTGGAAGTGTTATAGAGGTTATATATGCATGGAGAAGTGTTATAGAGGTTATATATGCATGGAGAAGTGTTATAGATATTCTAGATGCATGGAGAAGTGTTATAGAGGTTATAGATACATGGCGAAGTGTTATAGAGGTTATAGATGCATGGAGAAGTGTTATATATATATATATATATATATATATTTATATTTTTTACCTTTATTTAACCAGGCAAGTCAGTTAAGAACAAATTCTTATTTTCAATGACGGCCTAGGAACAGTGGGTTAACTGCCTGTTCAGGGGCAGAACGACAGATTTGTACCTTGTCAGCTTGGGGGTTTGAACTTGCAACCTTCCGGTTACTAGTCCAATGCTCTAACCACTAGGCACGGAGAAGTGTTATAGAGGTTATAAATGCATGGGGAAGTGTTCTAGAGGTTATAGATGCATGGAGAAGTGTTCTAGAGGTTATAGATGCATGGAGAAGTGTTATAGAGGTTATAGATGCATTGAGAAGTGTTCAATACACTGCTCTTGAGGTTCAATGGCTTTATTATTGGGGAGATATTTGGTTGGTTGTTTCTCAGAGTAAATCTATTTTCTGAGCTTCCGCAAGATGTACGTATGTGTGTGAGTGTGTGTGTGTCACACCTTGGTCTTAGTATTTTGTGTTTTCGTTAATTAGTTGGTCAGGCCAGGGTATGACATGGGTTTATGTTGTTGTATTTCGTAGTGGGGTTTTTTAGTTATTGGGATTGCGGCTGAGTAGGGGTGTTGCATAGGTGTGGCTGCCTGAGGCGGTTCTCAATCAGAGTCAGGTGATTCTCGTTGTCTCTGATTGGGAACCGTATTTAGGTAGCCTTGGTTTCACTTTGTATTTCGTGGGTGATTGTTCCTGTCTCTGTGTTAGTGTTCACCAGACAGGCTGTATAGGTTTTTTCACGTTCCGTTTGTTGTTTTTTGTATTTATAAGTTATTTTGTGTATCGTCATTTGTTCCATTAAAAACATGAGTAACCAACACACTGCATTTCGGTCCGACTCTCTTTCGACAAACGAAGAACGCCGTTACAGTGTGCATGTGTTCATTCTGCTCACACACTCTTTGGGGGTTATCTATTCCTGTGTCTGTGTGTGGGGCCATGGGGAAAGAGAGAGACACACACATGCACACGGGGGGTATTCAGACAGGTGTTGTGGAGATGTGCTGACTGGACAGCAGTTGTGTGGAGGAGCGTCAGTGGCAATTCGGGTGGTAATGGTTCTACATTCTCAGACTGACCAACCGGACACAGACCCCCCCACCACCACTCCCCACACCCACAGATATACATGCCCAGACAGTTGGGGTGGCATTCACAAGCCCTGAAATGGAGAAAGCTCTTAGTCCCTGGGCCTCTCTAAGTCCACCTCCAGCTGTATCCCCTGTCGGATACGTCAGCCAAACCTAAGCCCCAGCCTAGCCCCAAACCTCAGCCCCAGCATAGCCTCGTACCTCAGCCCCAGCATAGCCTCGTACCTCAGCCCCAGCATAGCCTCGTACCTCAGCCCCAGCCTAGCCTCCTACCTCAGCCCCAGCCTAGCCCCAAACCTCAGCCCCAGCATAGCCTCGTACCTCAGCCCCAGCATAGCCTCGTACCTCAGCACCAGCATAGCCTCGTACCTCAGCCCCAGCCTAGCCCCAAACCTCAGCCCCAGCATAGCCTCGTACCTCAGCCCCAGCATAGCCTCGTACCTCAGCCCAAGCCTCATACGTCAGCCCCAGCCTCATACCTCAGCCCTAGCCTCATACCTCAGCCCCAGCCCCATACCTCAGCCCCAGCCTAGCCTCATACCTCAGCCCCAGCCTAGCCACACACCTCAGCCCCAGTCTAGCCACACACCTCAGCCCCAGCCTAGCCCTATATATCTACCCCAGCCTCATACCTCAGCCTAGCCACATATCTCTGCCCTAGCCTCATACCTCAGCCCCAGCCTCATACATCGGCCCCAGCCTAGCCACACACCTCAGCCCCAGCCCCAGCCTAGCCCCATATATCTACCCCAGCCTCATACCTCAGCCTAGCCACATATCTCTGCCCTAGCCTCATACCTCAGCCCCAGCCTCATACATCAGTCCCAGCCTCATACATCAGTCCCAGCCTAGCCCAATACCTCAGCCCCAGCCTAGCCCCATGCCTCAGCCCCAGACTAGCCCCATGCCTCAGCCCCAGACTAGCCCCATGCCTCAGCCCCAGACTAGCCCCATGCCTCAGCCCCAGACAAGCCCCATGCCTCAGCCCCAGCCTAGCCCCATGCCTCAGCCCCAGACAAGCCCCATACCTCAGCCCCAGCCTAGCCCCAGACTAGCCCCATGCCTCAGCCCCATGCCTCAGCCCCAGACAAGCCCCATACCTCAGCCCCAGCCTAGCCCCAGACAAGCCCCATGCCTCAGCCCCATGCCTCAGCCCCAGACTAGCCCCATGCCTCAGCCCCAGACAAGCCCCATGCCTCAGCCCCATGCCTCAGCCCCAGACAAGCCCCATGCCTCAGCCCCATGCCTCAGCCCCAGCCTAGCCCCATGCCTCAGCCCCAGACAAGCCCCATACCTCAGCCCCAGCCTAGCCCCAGACAAGCCCCATGCCTCAGCCCCATGCCTCAGCCCCAGACTAGCCCCATGCCTCAGCCCCAGCCTAGCCCCATACCTCAGCCCCAGCCTAGCCCCATACCTCAGCCCCAGCCTAGCCCCATACCTCAGCCCCAGCCTAGCCCCATACCTCAGCCCCAGCTCCAGTCCCATACCTCAGCCCCAGCTCCAGTCCCACACCTCAGCCCCAGCCTAGCCCCATACCTCAGCCCCAGCCTAGCCCCATACCTCAGCCCCAGCTCCAGTCCCACACCTTAGCTCCAGCCTAGCCCCATACCTCAGCCCCAGCTCCAGTCCCACACCTCACCCCCAGCCTAGCCCCATGCCTCAGCCCCAGACTAGCCCCATGCCTCAGCCCCAGACAAGCCCCATGCCTCAGCCCATGCCTCAGCCCCATGTCTCAGCCCCAGCCTAGCCCCATACCTCAGCCCCAGCTCCAGTCCCATACCTCAGCCCCAGCTCCAGTCCCACACCTCAGCCCCAGCCTAGCCCCATACCTCAGCCCCAGCCTAGCCCCAGCCTAGCCCCATACCTCAGCCCCAGCTCCAGTCCCACACCTTAGCTCCAGCCTAGCCCCATACCTCAGCCCCAGCTCCAGTCCCACACCTCACCCCCAGCCTAGCCCCATGCCTCAGCCCCAGCCTAGCCCCATACCTCAGCCCCAGCTCCAGTCCCATACCTCAGCCCCAGCCTAGCCCCATACCTCAGCCCCAGCCTAGCCCCATACCTCAGCCCCAGCCTAGCCCCATACCTCAGCCCCAGCCTAGCCCCATACCTCAGCCCCAGCCCAGCCCCATACCTCAGCCCCAGCCTAGCCACACACCTCAGCCCCAGTCTAGCCACACACCTCAGCCCCAGCCCCAGCCTAGCCCTATATATCTACCCCAGCCTCATACCTCAGCCTAGCCACATATCTCTGCCCTAGCCTCATACCTCAGCCCCAGCCTCATACATCAGTCCCAGCCTCATACATCAGTCCCAGCCTAGCCCCATGCCTCAGCCCCAGCCTAGCCCAATACCTCAGCCCCAGCCTAGCCCCATACCTCAGCCCCAGCCTAGCCCCATGCCTCAGCCCCAGCTCCAGTCCCACACCTCAGCCCCAGCCTAGCCCCATGCCTCAGCCCCAGCCTAGCCCCATACCTCAGCCCCAGCCTAGCCCCATGCCTCAGCCCCAGCTCCAGTCCCACACCTCAGCCCCAGCTCCAGTCCCATACCTCAGCCCCAGCCTAGCCCCATACCTCAGCCCCAGCCTAGCCCCATACCTCAGCCCCAGCCTAGCCCCATACCTCAGCCCCAGCTCCAGTCCCATACCTCAGCCCCAGCTCCAGTCCCATACCTCAGCCCCAGCCTAGCCCCAGCCTAGCCCCATACCTCAGCCCCAGCTCCAGTCCCATACCTCAGCCCCAGCTCCAGTCCCACACCTTATCTCCAGCCTAGCCCCATACCTCAGCCCCAGCCTAGCCCCATACCTCAGCCCCAGCTCCAGTCCCATACCTCAGCCCCAGCTCCAGTCCCACACCTTAGCCCCAGCTTAGCCCCATGCCTCAGCCCCAGCTCCAGTCCCACACCTCAGCCCCAGCCTAGCCCCATACCTCAGCCCCAGCTCCAGTCCCACACCTTAGCCCCAGCCTAGCCCCATACCTCAGCCCCAGCTCCAGTCCCATACCTCAGCCCCAGCCTAGCCCCATACCTCAGCCCCAGCCTAGCCCCATACCTCAGCCCCAGCCTAGCCCCATGCCTCAGCCCCAGCTCCAGTCCCACACCTCAGCCCAACCTTCCTGTATAACCTGCCAGCCCTGTGAATTATAGGGTTATCAAGGGTTTAAGAGAAAAGCTGTTTATCCCAGGACTTTCACTGGCACAGCCTCTACTACAGACCAACAGGAAAACACCAGCTCTCATCAGAACCACACCAGAGCTGTAAATAGTGTCTCTCTCTGCCTGTCTGAAGCTGTGAGGATTTGTAGAAGAGAGGACGGTATTTGGTATCTATTATTTTATATGGGGACCCTGAAAGCATGGGAATGTTCTCCCAAAGAATCCACATTTAACTGGTATCCTTTAACAATGGTAGATCTACTGTTTATACCCCTGTTCTGCAATTCCACTCCCCCAGTGTCTAGTACATACATTTCTGCCCATCACAGAGGATGTGTTAGCTTCATATGCTATAGGATTCTATGTTCCCTTCTAGGCTTCTGGGTCCTTCGTGCAAGCATGAGGAAATTAGAAGAAATGTACTTTAGGTATATAGCGTGTTGCTAGGTGAGTCTAAAGAGGCCTGTGACTGTTCCATAGTACTGTAGGTATATAGCGTGTTGATAGGTGAGTCTAAAGAGGCCTGTGACTGCTCCATAGTACTGTAGGTATGTAGCGTGTTGCTAGGTGAGTCTAAAGAGGCCTGTGACTGCTCCATAGTACTGTAGGTATATAGCGTGTTGCTAGGTGAGTCTAAAGAGGCCTGTGACTGCTCCATAGTACTGTAGGTATATAGCGTGTTGATAGGTGAGTCTAAAGAGGCCTGTGACTGTTCCATAGTACTGTAGGTATATAGCGTGTTGCTAGGTGAGTCTAAAGAGGCCTGTGACTGTTCCATAGTACTGTAGGTATATAGCGTGTTGCTAGGTGAGTCTAAAGAGGCCTGTGACTGCTCCATAGTACTGTAGGTATATAGCGTGTTGATAGGTGAGTCTAAAGAGGCCTGTGACTGTTCCATAGTACTGTAGGTATATAGCGTGTTGCTAGGTGAGTCTAAAGAGGCCTTTGACTGCTCCATAGTACTGTAGGTATATAGCGTGTTGATAGGTGAGTCTAAAGAGGCCTGTGACTGTTCCATAGTACTGTAGGTATATAGCGTGTTGCTAGGTGAGTCTAAAGAGGCCTGTGACTGCTCCATAGTACTGTAGGTATATAGCGTGTTGCTAGGTGAGTCTAAAGAGGCCTGTGACTGCTCCATAGTACTGTAGGTATATAGCGTGTTGATAGGTGAGTCTAAAGCGGCCTGTGACTGCTCCATAGTACTGTAGGTATATAGCGTGTTGCTAGGTGAGTCTAAAGAGGCCTGTGACTGCTCCATAGTACTGTAGGTATATAGCGTGTTGCTAGGTGAGTCTAAAGAGGCCTGTGACTGCTCCATAGTACTGTAGGTATATAGCGTGTTGCTAGGTGAGTCTAAAGAGGCCTGTGACTGCTCCATAGTACTGTAGGTATATAGCGTGTTGCTAGGTGAGTCTAAAGAGGCCTGTGACTGCTCCATAGTACTGTAGGTATATAGCGTGTTGCTAGGTGAGTCTAAAGAGGCCTGTGACTGCTCCATAGTACTGTAGGTATATAGTGTGTTGCTAGTTGAGTCTAAAGAGGCCTGTGACTGCTCCATAGTACTGTAGGTATATAGTGTGTTGATAGGTGAGTCTAAAGAGGCCTGTGACTGTTCCATAGTACTGTAGGTATATAGCGTGTTGCTAGGTGAGTCTAAAGAGGCCTGTGACTGCTCCATTTTACTGTAGGTATATAGCGTGTTGATAGGTGAGTCTAAAGAGGCCTGTGACTGTTCCATAGTACTGTAGGTATATAGCGTGTTGCTAGGTGAGTCTAAAGAGGCCTGTGACTGCTCCATAGTACTGTAGGTATATAGCGTGTTGCTAGGTGAGTCTAAAGAGGCCTGTGACTGCTCCATAGTACTGTAGGTATATAGTGTGTTGCTAGTTGAGTCTAAAGAGGCCTGTGACTGCTCCATAGTACTGTAGTTATATAGCGTGTTGCTAGGTGAGTCTAAAGAGGCCTGTGACTGTTCCATAGTACTGTAGGTATATAGCGTGTTGATAGGTGAGTCTAAAGAGGCCTGTGACTGTTCCATAGTACTGTAGGTATATAGCGTGTTGCTAGGTGAGTCTAAAGATGCCTGTGACTGCTCCATAGTACTGTAGGTATATAGTGTGTTGCTAGGTGAGTCTAAAGAGGCCTGTGACTGCTCCATAGTACTGTAGGTATATAGCGTGTTGCTAGGTGAGTCTAAAGAGGCCTTTGACTGCTCCATAGTACTGTAGGTATATAGCGTGTTGATAGGTGAGTCTAAAGAGGCCTGTGACTGTTCCATAGTACTGTAGGTATATAGCGTGTTGCTAGGTGAGTCTAAAGAGGCCTGTGACTGCTCCATAGTACTGTAGGTATATAGCGTGTTGCTAGGTGAGTCTAAAGAGGCCTGTGACTGCTCCATAGTACTGTAGGTATATAGCGTGTTGATAGGTGAGTCTAAAGCGGCCTGTGACTGCTCCATAGTACTGTAGGTATATAGCGTGTTGCTAGGTGAGTCTAAAGAGGCCTGTGACTGCTCCATAGTACTGTAGGTATATAGCGTGTTGCTAGGTGAGTCTAAAGAGGCCTGTGACTGCTCCATAGTACTGTAGGTATATAGCGTGTTGCTAGGTGAGTCTAAAGAGGCCTGTGACTGCTCCATAGTACTGTAGGTATATAGCGTGTTGCTAGGTGAGTCTAGGCCTGTGACTGTTGCTAGGTATATAGCGTGTTGCTAGGTGAGTCTAAAGAGGCCTGTGACTGCTCCATAGTACTGTAGGTATATAGTGTGTTGCTAGTTGAGTCTAAAGAGGCCTGTGACTGCTCCATAGTACTGTAGGTATATAGTGTGTTGATAGGTGAGTCTAAAGAGGCCTGTGACTGTTCCATAGTACTGTAGGTATATAGCGTGTTGCTAGGTGAGTCTAAAGAGGCCTGTGACTGCTCCATTTTACTGTAGGTATATAGCGTGTTGATAGGTGAGTCTAAAGAGGCCTGTGACTGTTCCATAGTACTGTAGGTATATAGCGTGTTGCTAGGTGAGTCTAAAGAGGCCTGTGACTGCTCCATAGTACTGTAGGTATATAGCGTGTTGCTAGGTGAGTCTAAAGAGGCCTGTGACTGCTCCATAGTACTGTAGGTATATAGTGTGTTGCTAGTTGAGTCTAAAGAGGCCTGTGACTGCTCCATAGTACTGTAGTTATATAGCGTGTTGCTAGGTGAGTCTAAAGAGGCCTGTGACTGTTCCATAGTACTGTAGGTATATAGCGTGTTGATAGGTGAGTCTAAAGAGGCCTGTGACTGTTCCATAGTACTGTAGGTATATAGCGTGTTGCTAGGTGAGTCTAAAGATGCCTGTGACTGCTCCATAGTACTGTAGGTATATAGTGTGTTGCTAGGTGAGTCTAAAGAGGCCTGTGACTGCTCCATAGTACTGTAGGTATATAGCGTGTTGCTAGGTGAGTCTAAAGAGGCCTGTGACTGCTCCATAGTACTGTAGGTATATAGCGTGTTGCTAGGTGAGTCTAAAGAGGCCTGTGACTGCTCCATAGTACTGTAGGTATATAGCGTGTTGCTAGGTGAGTCTAAAGAGGCCTGTGACTGCTCCATAGTACTGTAGGTATATAGTGTGTTGCTAGTTGAGTCTAAAGAGGCCTGTGACTGCTCCATAGTACTGTAGGTATATAGCGTGTTGCTAGGTGAGTCTAAAGAGGCCTGTGACTGCTCCATAGTACTGTAGGTATATAGCGTGTTGCTAGGTGAGTCTAAAGAGGCCTGTGACTGCTCCATAGTACTGTAGGTATATAGTGTGTTGCTAGTTGAGTCTAAAGAGGCCTGTGACTGCTCCATAGTACTGTAGGTATATAGTGTGTTGATAGGTGAGTCTAAAGAGGCCTGTGACTGTTCCATAGTACTGTAGGTATATAGCGTGTTGCTAGGTGAGTCTAAAGAGGCCTGTGACTGCTCCATATTACTGTAGGTATATAGCGTGTTGATAGGTGAGTCTAAAGAGGCCTGTGACTGTTCCATAGTACTGTAGGTATATAGCGTGTTGCTAGGTGAGTCTAAAGAGGCCTGTGACTGCTCCATAGTACTGTAGGTATATAGCGTGTTGCTAGGTGAGTCTAAAGAGGCCTGTGACTGCTCCATAGTACTGTAGGTATATAGTGTGTTGCTAGTTGAGTCTAAAGAGGCCTGTGACTGCTCCATAGTACTGTAGTTATATAGCGTGTTGCTAGGTGAGTCTAAAGAGGCCTGTGACTGTTCCATAGTACTGTAGGTATATAGCGTGTTGATAGGTGAGTCTAAAGAGGCCTGTGACTGTTCCATAGTACTGTAGGTATATAGCGTGTTGCTAGGTGAGTCTAAAGATGCCATGACTGCTCCATAGTACTGTAGGTATATAGTGTGTTGCTAGGTGAGTCTAAAGAGGCCTGTGACTGCTCCATAGTACTGTAGGTATATAGTGTGTTGCTAGGTGAGTCTAAAGAGGCCTGTGACTGCTCCATAGTACTGTAGGTATATAGCGTGTTGATAGGTGAGTCTAAAGAGGCCTGTGACTGCTCCATAGTACTGTAGGTATATAGCGTGTTGCTAGGTGAGTCTAAAGAGGCCTGTGACTGCTCCATAGTACTGTAGGTATATAGCGTGTTGATAGGTGAGTCTAAAGAGGCCTGTGACTGTTCCATAGTACTGTAGGTATATAGCGTGTTGCTAGGTGAGTCTAAAGAGGCCTGTGACTGCTCCATAGTACTGTAGGTATATAGTGTGTTGCTAGGTGAGTCTAAAGAGGCCCGTGACTGCTCCATAGTACTGTAGGTATATAGCGTGTTGATAGGTGAGTCTAAAGAGGCCTGTGACTGTTCCATAGTACTGTAGGTATATAGCGTGTTGCTAGGTGAGTCTAAAGAGGCCTGTGACTGCTCCATAGTACTGTAGGTATATAGCGTGTTGCTAGGTGAGTCTAAAGAGGCCTGTGACTGTTCCATAGTACTGTAGGTATATAGCGTGTTGATAGGTGAGTCTAAAGAGGCCTGTGACTGCTCCATAGTACTGTAGGTATATAGTGTGTTGATAGGTGAGTCTAAAGAGGCCCGTGACTTCTCCATAGTACTGTAGGTATATAGCGTGTTGCTAGGTGAGTCTAAAGAGGCCTGTGACTGCTCCATAGTACTGTAGGTATATAGTGTGTTGATAGGTGAGTCTAAAGAGGCCTGTGACTGCTCCATAGTACTGTAGGTATATAGCGTGTTGCTAGGTGAGTCT
>NW_027012874.1:0-17986 GCF_036934945.1 Oncorhynchus masou masou
TGAGTCCTTATAGAGCAGGTGTTGTCTATTCTATATGAGTCATTATAGAGCAGGTGTTGTCTATTCTATATGAGTCATTATAGAGCAGGTGTTGTCTATTCTATATGAGTCCTTATAGAGCAGGTGTTGTCTATTCTATATGAGTCCTTATAGAGCAGGTGTTGTCTATTCTATATGAGTCCTTATAGAGCAGGTGTTGTCTATTCTATATGAGTCCTTATAGAGCAGGTGTTGTCTATTCTATATGAGTCATTATAGAGCAGGTGTTGTCTATTCTATATGAGTCCTTATAGAGCAGGTGTTGTCTATTCTATATGAGTCCTTATAGAGCAGGTGTTGTCTATTCTATATGAGTCCTTATAGAGCAGGTGTTGTCTATTCTATATGAGTCCTTATAGGGCAGGTGTTGTCTATTCTATATGAGTCCTTATAGAGCAGGTGTTGTCTATTCTATATGAGTCCTTATAGAGCAGGTGTTGTCTATTCTATATGAGTCCTTATAGAGCAGGTGTTGTCTATTCTATATGAGTCCTTATAGAGCAGGTGTTGTCTATTCTATATGAGTCCTTATAGAGCAGGTGTTGTCTATTCTATATGAGTCCTTATAGAGCAGGTGTTGTCTATTCTATATGAGTCCTTATAGAGCAGGTGTTGTCTATTCTATATGAGTCCTTATAGAGCAGGTGTTGTCTATTCTATATGAGTCCTTATAGAGCAGGTGTTGTCTATTCTATATGAGTCCTTATAGAGCAGGTGTTGTCTATTCTATATGAGTCCTTATAGAGCAGGTGTTGTCTATTCTATATGAGTCCTTATAGAGCAGGTGTTGTCTATTCTATATGAGTCCTTATAGAGCAGGTGTTGTCTATTCTATATGAGTCCTTATAGGGCAGGTGTTGTCTATTCTATATGAGTCCTTATAGAGCAGGTGTTGTCTATTCTATATGAGTCCTTATAGAGCAGGTGTTGTCTATTCTATATGAGTCCTTATAGAGCAGGTGTTGTCTATTCTATATGAGTCCTTATAGAGCAGGTGTTGTCTATTCTATATGAGTCCTTATAGAGCAGGTGTTGTCTATTCTATATGAGTCCTTATAGAGCAGGTGTTGTCTATTCTATATGAGTCCTTATAGAGCAGGTGTTGTCTATTCTATATGAGTCCTTATAGAGCAGGTGTTGTCTATTCTATATGAGTCCTTATAGAGCAGGTGTTGTCTATTCTATATGAGTCCTTATAGAGCAGGTGTTGTCTATTCTATATGAGTCCTTATAGAGCAGGTGTTGTCTATTCTATATGAGTCCTTATAGAGCCAGGTGTTGTCTATTCTATATGAGTCCTTATAGAGCAGGTGTTGTCTATTCTATATGAGTCCTTATAGAGCAGGTGTTGTCTATTCTATATGAGTCCTTATAGAGCAGGTGTTGTCTATTCTATATGAGTCCTTATAGAGCAGGTGTTGTCTATTCTATATGAGTCCTTATAGAGCAGGTGTTGTCTATTCTATATGAGTCCTTATAGAGCAGGTGTTGTCTATTCTATATGAGTCCTTATAGAGCAGGTGTTGTCTATTCTATATGAGTCCTTATAGAGCAGGTGTTGTCTATTCTATATGAGTCCTTATAGAGCAGGTGTTGTCTATTCTATATGAGTCCTTATAGAGCAGGTGTTGTCTATTCTATATGAGTCCTTATAGAGCAGGTGTTGTCTATTCTATATGAGTCCTTATAGAGCAGGTGTTGTCTATTCTATATGAGTCCTTATAGAGCAGGTGTTGTCTATTCTATATGAGTCCTTATAGAGCAGGTGTTGTCTATTCTATATGAGTCCTTATAGAGCAGGTGTTGTCTATTCTATATGAGTCCTTATAGAGCAGGTGTTGTCTATTCTATATGAGTCCTTATAGAGCAGGTGTTGTCTATTCTATATGAGTCCTTATAGAGCAGGTGTTGTCTATTCTATATGAGTCCTTATAGAGCAGGTGTTGTCTATTCTATATGAGTCCTTATAGAGCAGGTGTTGTCTATTCTATATGAGTCCTTATAGAGCAGGTGTTGTCTATTCTATATGAGTCCTTATAGAGCAGGTGTTGTCTATTCTATATGAGTCCTTATAGAGCAGGTGTTGTCTATTCTATATGAGTCCTTATAGAGCAGGTGTTGTCTATTCTATATGAGTCCTTATAGAGCAGGTGTTGTCTATTCTATATGAGTCCTTATAGAGCAGGTGTTGTCTATTCTATATGAGTCCTTATAGAGCAGGTGTTGTCTATTCTATATGAGTCCTTATAGAGCAGGTGTTGTCTATTCTATATGAGTCCTTATAGAGCAGGTGTTGTCTATTCTATATGAGTCCTTATAGAGCAGGTGTTGTCTATTCTATATGAGTCCTTATAGAGCAGGTGTTGTCTATTCTATATGAGTCCTTATAGAGCAGGTGTTGTCTATTCTATATGAGTCCTTATAGAGCAGGTGTTGTCTATTCTATATGAGTCCTTATAGAGCAGGTGTTGTCTATTCTATATGAGTCCTTATAGAGCAGGAAAGTTATCTATTCTATATGAGTCCTTATAGAGCAGGTGTTGTCTATTCTATATGAGTCCTTATATAATAGGTGTTGTCTATTCTGTATGAGTCCTTATAGAGCAGGTGTTGTCTATTCTATATGAGTCCAGGTGTTGTTATAGAGCTTATAGAGGTGTTGTCTATTCTATATGAGTCCTCATAGGGCAGGTGTTGTCTATTCTATATGAGTCCTTATAGAGCAGGTGTTGTCTATTCTATATGAGTCCTTACAGAGCCTTATAGAGCAGGTGTTGTCTATTCTATATGAGTCCTTATAGAGCAGGTGTTGTCTATTCTATATGAGTCCTTATAGGGCAGGTGTTGTCTATTCTATATGAGTCCTTATAGATTAGGGTGTTGTCTATTCTATATGAGTCCTTATAGAGCAGGTGTTGTCTATTCTATATGAGTCCTTATAGAGCAGGTGTTGTCTATTCTATATGAGTCCTTATAGAGCAGGTGTTGTCTATTCTATATGAGTCCTTATAGAGCAGGTGTTGTCTATTCTATATGAGTCCTTATAGAGCAGGTGTTGTCTATTCTATATGAGTCCTTATAGAGCAGGTGTTGTCTATTCTATATGAGTCCTTATATATTAGGTGTTGTCTATTCTATATGAGTCCTTATAGAGCAGGTGTTGTCTATTCTATATGAGTCCTTATAGAGCAGGTGTTGTCTATTCTAGTCCTTATAGAGCAGGTGTTGTCTATTCTATATGAGTCTTATAGAGCAGGTGTTGTCTATTCTATATGAGGTCCTTATAGAGCAGGTGTTGTCTATTCTATATGAGTCCTTATAGAGCAGTGTTGTCTATTCTATATGAGTCCTTATAGAGCAGGTGTTGTCTATTCTATATGAGTCCTTATAGAGCAGGTGTTGTCTATTCTATATGAGTCCTTATAGAGCAGGTGTTGTCTATTCTATATGAGTCCTTATAGAGCAGGTGTTGTCTATTCTATATGAGTCCTTATAGAGCAGGTGTTGTCTATTCTATATGAGTCCTTATATATTAGGTGTTGTCTATTCTATATGAGTCCTTATAGAGCAGGTGTTTGTCTATTCTATATGAGTCCTTATAGAGCAGGTGTTGTCTATTCTATATGAGTCCTTATAGAGCAGGTGTTGTCTATTCTATATGAGTCCTTATAGAGCAGGTGTTGTCTATTCTATATGAGTCCTTATAGAGCAGGTGTTGTCTATTCTATATCAGTCCTTATGAGGTGTTGTCTATTCTATATGAGTCCTTATATAGCAGGTGTTGTCTATTCTATATGAGTCCTTATAGAGCAGGTGTTGTCTATTCTATATGAGTCCTTATAGAGCAGGTGTTGTCTATTCTGTATTAGTCCTTATAGAGCAGGTGTTGTCTATTCTATATGAGTCCTTATAGAGCAGGTGTTGTCTATTCTATATGAGTCCTTATAGAGCAGGTGTTGTCTATTCTATATGAGTCCTTATAGAGCAGGTGTTGTCTATTCTATGAGTCCTTATAGAGCAGGTGTTGTCTATTCTATGAGTCCTTATAGAGCAGGTGTTGTCTATTCTATATGAGTCCTTATAGAGCAGGTGTTGTCTATTCTATATGAGTCCTTATAGAGCAGGTGTTGTCTATTCTATATGAGTCCTTACGGAGCAGGTGTTGTCTATTCTATTGTCTATAGAGCAGGTGTTGTCTATATGAGTCCTTATAGAGCAGGTGTTGTCTATTCTATATGAGTCCTTATAGAGCAGGTGTTGTCTATTCTATATGAGTCCTTATATATTAGGTGTTGTCTATTCTATATGAGTCCTTATATATTAGGTGTTGTCTATTCTATATGAGTCCTTATAGACCAGGTGTTGTCTATTCTATATGAGTCCTTATAGAGCAGGTGTTGTCTATTCTATATGAGTCCTTATAGAGCAGGTGTTGTCTATTCTATATGAGTCCTTATAGAGCAGGTGTTGTCTATTCTATATGAGTCCTTATAGAGCAGGTGTTGTCTATTCTATATGAGTCCTTATAGAGCAGGTGTTGTCTATTCTATATGAGTCCTTATATATTAGGTGTTGTCTATTCTGTATGAGTCCTTATAGAGCAGGTGTTGTCTATTCTATATGAGTCCTTATAGAGCAGGTGTTGTCTATTCTATATTAGTCCTTATAGAGCAGGTGTTGTCTATTCTATATGAGTCATTATAGAGCAGGTGTTGTCTATTCTATATGAGTCCTTATATATTAGGTGTTGTCTATTCTATATGAGTCCTTATAGAGCAGGTGTTGTCTATTCTATATGAGTCCTTATAGAGCAGGTGTTGTCTATTCTATATGAGTCCTTATATATTAGGTGTTGTCTATTCTATATGAGTCCTTATAGAGCAGGTGTTGTCTATTCTATATGAGTCCTTATAGAGCAGGTGTTGTCTATTCTATTCTATATGAGTCCTTATAGAGCAGGTGTTGTCTATTCTATATGAGTCCTTATAGAGCAGGTGTTGTCTATTCTATATGAGTCCTTATAGAGCAGGTGTTGTCTATTCTATATGAGTCCTTATATATTAGGTGTTGTCTATTCTGTATGAGTCCTTATAGAGCAGGTGTTTGTCTATTCTATATGAGTCCTTATAGAGCAGGTGTTGTCTATTCTATGAGTCCTTATAGAGCAGGTGTTGTCTATTCTATATGAGTCCTTATAGAGCAGGTGTTGTCTATTCTATATGAGTCCTTATATATTAGGTGTTGTCTATTCTGTATGAGTCCTTATAGAGCAGGTGTTGTCTATTCTATATGAGTCCTTATAGAGCAGGTGTTGTCTATTCTATATGAGTCCTTATAGAGCAGGTGTTGTCTATTCTATATGAGTCCTTATAGAGCAGGTGTTGTCTATTCTATATGAGTCCTTATAGAGCAGGTGTTGTCTATTCTGTATGAGTCCTTATAGAGCAGGTGTTGTCTATTCTATATGTGTCCTTATAGACCAGGTGTTGTCTATTCTATATGAGTCCTTATAGAGCAGGTGTTGTCTATTCTATATGAGTCCTTATAGAGCAGGTGTTGTCTATTCTGTATGAGTCCTTATAGAGCAGGTGTTGTCTATTCTATATGAGTCCTTATAGAGCAGGTGTTGTCTATTCTATATGAGTCCTTATAGAGCAGGTGTTGTCTATTCTATATGAGTCCTTATAGAGCAGGTGTTGTCTATTCTATATGAGTCCTTATAGAGCAGGTGTTGTCTATTCTATATGAGTCCTATGCGAGCAGGTGTTGTCTATTCTATATGAGTCCTTATAGAGCAGGTGTTGTCTATTCTATATGAGTCCTTATAGAGCAGGTGTTGTCTATTCTATATGAGTCCTTATATATTAGGTGTTGTCTATTCTATATGAGTCCTTATATATTAGGTGTTGTCTATTCTATATGAGTCCTTATAGAGCAGGTGTTGTCTATTCTATATGAGTCCTTATAGAGCAGGTGTTGTCTATTCTATATGAGTCCTTAACGAGCGTGTCTCCTTATAGAGCAGGTGTTGTCTATTCTATGAGTCCTTATAGAGCAGGTGTTGTCTATTCTATATGAGTCCTTATAGAGCAGGTGTTGTCTATTCTATATGAGTCCTTATATATTAGGTGTTGTCTATTCTATATGAGTCCTTATATATTAGGTGTTGTCTATTCTGCATGAGTCCTTATAGAGCAGGTGTTGTCTATTCTATATGAGTCCTTATAGAGCAGGTGTTGTCTATTCTATATGAGTCCTTACGGAGAAGCTGCTGTCTATTCTATGAGTCCTTATAGAGCAGGTGTTGTCTATTCTATATGAGTCCTTATAGAGCAGGTGTTGTCTATTCTATATGAGTCCTTATAGAGCAGGTGTTGTCTATTCTATGTGAGTCTTTATGGACAGGTGTGTTTCTTGGAGCGTTGCTATATCAACATGGATTCTAGAATATCAAGACAGCTGGAACGTTTGATAGGACTATTAAGACCTTTCAATCAACAAAAGAGAATAGCTAGCGTTGACATTGTTTGTTTTTTAAATTTTTATTATTTATTATCGATGTAATTGTAATCTTTAATGTCGATAAGCCCACAGACGTGAAACAAAAAGCAGGAATCACAGGGAAACTCACCCATTGGTCGTCCCCCACCCAGAATCCCACCCTGTTATACTGATCTCAATATACGTTTTTGTGCGTGTAGATGTTATTGTCCTGGTTCAATAGAGCCGTTGGACATATTTCAGGATTCATTGCTAAATATACAATCTGAAAAAAATTGTCTCTGAAAGACTACAACTTGTGTTGGGCGGTGCTTCCTGCTCTGGCCCCTCCCACAAGGCGGGCTTTTTTTTGTAAAGGAAGCGGACACTAACAACAATCCTTTGGGCAAAACTGAAAGAACTGACTAGACGTCAATGGCTTCAAGTGATTCCTCTCATCAACACAAATTCAACAGCGGAGCATCTATTAGCTACACGTTGACGTTCAAACATTCATGTTTCAACCGGAATATAGGGCAGGGGATTCGAAACAAAGAGTTGGATTTAGCTAACGTTTGGCGCTCAGCTACAGCCGATGCTAACACCAAGAGGACAGATGACAAATACGATGCCTAGCTAAGTAAGATATTTTTTCTGCAAAACACCCAGCTAGCTAACTTTAGTTTATCTTTCTGACACCCGTTATCAGGTTTCAGGTAAGACCCAGATGCAGACAGTGTCAAAGAAACAAACGTTTATTTCTAGTACAGGTGCGTGGAAACAACAGGTCAAGGGTCAGTAAACCAGAGAGGGTGCAAAACGTCCAGAACAGCAGGCAGGCTCAGGGTCAGGGCAGGCAGGGTCAAAACCAGGAAGGACTAGAAAAACAAAAGCTGATAGGTTTCACAAAAACAAAACTAACTGGCAACAGACAAACAGAGAACACAGGTATAAATACACAGGGGATAATGGGGAAGATGAGAGACACCTGGGGTATAGACAAGCACAAAGACAGGTGAAACAGATCAGGGTGCGACACCCCCATTGCGTATTGCTGGCTAACATACTATAACTTTTCCCTGTATAATGTCCTATGGATCCCTGCATGTTGAATTACAGGGTCCCTGTAAGTAGTATTAAAGTCCATAATTAACCTCAGCTCTGGATCCATCAGGCTGCCCATATAGCTTGAAATATACTTATTCATGTTACCATACTACAACATATTGATAACTTGACAAGTGTAAGGAAAACGAACATATATTCTCGGGGTCAAGGATGGGTCAAGAAGTTCTAGGGGTCAAGGATGGGTCAAGAAGTTCTAGCGGTCAAGGATGGGTCAAGAAGTTCTAGGGGCCAAGAATGGGTCAAGAAGTTCTAGGGGTCAAGAATGGGTCAAGAAGTTCTAGGTGTGTAGAAAGATACTTAGTGAGGAAAGTTCATATTCGGTTCAAATACAGTATGTTCCTGTTGAATCTGAATGGTCCTAAGGAGGAGGCAAAGGGCAACCGTCTGGTTTCAGTTCCTGATAAGGCAGAGACCAGTTGCTGAGGAACCGGGACCATTAGGGATGTGGAACTCCACTCCAGATAAGGTCAACAGATGTTGTTTCTCCCGGCTGTATGACCCAGTGGTTGAATTAGCTTGGTTTGTCTGTTTGAGTTGTTGTTTTTACTCTGTTTGTTCAGAACCTAACCGGACTCATTCCGCCTATTGTAAACCATTTCTCCATCCCATTCCCCTAGTTAAGTTAATTAAGGGGAGATACTGACTATAATTGATGTAGAAATAATTTTTCCTGTCAATTACTTATTTCCTTATCCACCATCTTGTCCTTCGGCAGATCTCCCAGAAGGTTTGTCCCTCGCTTCATGTTTACTCACAATGTGTTCCCTTTCTTCCCTTGTTCTCCGTCTTCTTTTGTGACCTGCGCCCCCGCCACCATAGTAAAGATGGTTATGACTAATCCTTTGTTCGATTTGTGACTGTAACTCCATGTGTGTGTCGGGTGTCACATGTTACTCAAATATGATAGCCAGTCACAGCACTGCTTTTTGTTACAATGCCAGTGATTGGCTAGCTAAATGACAGTCAGGACCAACGGGACGTTTACACCCAGGTAGCTAGCCAGTAGCCACGGACGACTTGCGTTTCTTATTTTAGGTAGCCACGGACAATGCGTTTCTTATTTTAGGTAAGAAAGCTAGATAGCTAATTCAGGCTATTATATATATTATATTTATATATTATATGCTATTTCAACATGTTTTTTTGATTAACTAATTCATGTAAAGATTTGCCAGTGGATATCTGTAACTAATTTATCTAATGTCACTCATGTAGGAACTAATGTCACACATTACATTCATCCTAACTACTGTACTATCAACTTTTTTTTACCTTTATTTAACTAGGCAAGTCAGTTAAGAACAAATTCTTATTATTATTTTCAATGACGGCCTAAGAACAGTGTTCAGGGGCAGAACGACAGATTTGTACCTTGTCAGCTTGGGGATTTGAACTTGCAACCATCCGGTTACTAGTCCAACTCTCTAACCACTAGGCCACCCTGCCGCCCCATATTAGGAAGCTGTAGATGCGATTGGAAAACAAATCTATTTATATTATCCATAAAGAGGAACAGGACATTAGGTAGCTAGCTAGCATTATAGCATCATAGTCAGGGTCAGGCTGTCTGGTCTGTAGCTGCGGTCGTTGACGATGAAGTAGGACAATCTTATTTCATTTTTTTCATGATCATGTTTCTATTACAGCATGTTGGGATGACTGTCATTCATATTTCATTCACCCAGTTCAATGTAACATCTACTGTATAGGTTTAGGCTACTACATGATACTCAGATTGTCCCTATACCCATCATCAGGTTGCTACAACCTAGCCTATGAATTAAAGTTTACATCGTAGGTGCACACAGGTGGAAAGAAGTTTGAGTAATCAAGGTGTCAGACATTGACACGTTTAATAGAGAGATCCTTGATCACTGTCACAGGTTGTTTTATTTGAGTGTTGTTTCCTCAGGCTACCGCTGGAGGGCACCCTTACCTTGTTTTCTAGTTCCCCCTGATGATGTCTTATTGGTTTCACCTGTGTTTAATTACTTTCTCTGTTCACCTGGTTGCTGGTTATTCAGGATCCTGTGCCGTTGCTTTGGTCTCGTGTTTTATTAGTTTATTATTTATTATTACTTGTCTTGTTTCTTTTAAGACTCTTAAGTAAAAATTCTGGATTTACCCCTACCTCTCCTTGCTGTGTTTCTCTGCGCCTGGGTTCGAGTTCCTACAAGTTTTATTGTCACAAAAACCTGTTCCAGAGCGCTCAGGACCTCAGACTGGGGTGAAGGTTCACTTTCCAACAGGTCAACGACCTTAAGCACACAGCCAAGACAGCGAAGGAGTGGCTTCAGGACAATTCTCTGAATGTCCTTGAGTGGCCCAGTGAGAACCCGGACTTGAACCTGATTGAACATCTCTGGAGAGACCTGAAAATATCTGTGCAGCGATGCTCCCCAATTCGCAAATATTTCTAAAAACCAGTTTTGCTTTGTCATTATGGGGTATTACTACCAGTCATTAGTCTAGTGTTCTAGGTGGGGAGTACTACCAGCCATTAGTTTAGTGTTCTAGGTGGGGGTATTCATTCAATGTGATTGTTACGTTGTGGAATGTGAACAGATTAGGTTCATATTTAAAAACACTCAGACGTGATTATGCTCTAAGAGACCCACCTTCTGGAAAAGGATGCTCCCAGGGTGGGAGACAGATGGGTGGGCAGTGCTTAACTAAAGGATGCTCCCAGGGTGGGAGACAGATGGGTAGGCAGTGCTTAACTAAAGGATGCTCCCAGGGTGGGAGACAGATGGGTGGGCAGTGCTTAACTAAAGGATGCTCCCAGGGTGGGAGACAGATGGGTGGGCAGTGCTTAACTAAAGGATGCTCCCAGGGTGGGAGACAGATGGGTGGGGCAGTGCTTAACTAAAGGATGCTCCCAGGGTGGGAGACAGATGGGTAAGCAGTGCTTAACTAAAGGATGCTCCCAGGGAGTGGGAGGCAGATGGGTGGGCAGTGCTTAACTAAAGGATGCTCGCAGGGTGGGAGACAGATGGGTGGGCAGTGCTTAACTAAAGGATGCTCCCAGGGTGGGAGGCAGATGGGTGGGCAGTGCTTAACTAAAGGATGCTCCAGGGTGGGAGACAGATGGGTGGGCAGTGCTTAACTAAAGGATGCTCCAGGGTGGGAGACAGATGGGTGGGCAGTGCTTAACTAAAGGATGCTCCCAGGGTGGGAGACAGGTGGGCAGTGCTTAACTAAAGGATGCTCCCAGGGTGGGAGACAGATGGGTGGGCAGTGCTTAACTAAAGGATGCTCCCAGGGTGGGAGACAGATGGGTGGGCAGTGCTTAACTAAAGGATGCTCCCAGGGTGGGAGACAGATGGGTGGGCAGTGCTTAACTAAAGGATGCTCCCAGGGTGGGAGACAGATGGGTGGGCAGTGCTTAACTAAAGGATGCTCCCAGGGTGGGAGACAGATGGGTGGGCAGTGCTGAACTAAAGGATGCTCCCAGGGTGGGAGACAGATGGGTGGTGACCATAACACATTCAACAAAAGAGGTCTCTATTCTATTGTCCAAAACAGAAGTATACTGTACATGTTCAAGTGGAAAAAGAGTTTAAAGCGTATTATGGCTGCAGGGGCAGTATTGAGTAGCTTGGATGAAAGGTGCCCAGAGTAAACTGCCTGCTCCTCAGTCCCCGTTGCTAATATATGCATATAATTAGTAGATTTGGATGGAAAACCCTCTGAAGTTTCTAAAACTGTTTGAATGATGTCTGTGAGTATAACAGAACTCATATGGCAGGCAAAAACCTGTGAAGAAATCCAGACAGGAAGTGAGAAATCTGAGGTTGGTCGATTTTCAACCCAGCCCTATTGAATTCACAGTGGGATATGGATGAAGTTGCACTTCCTAGGGCTTCCACAAATTGGTGAATTCAGATGTGGAACTGTCTTTAGAAACTTGAATGAGGCTTCTACTGTGTTGTGGGCTGAATGGGAGCTGAATGAGCCAGGTGTCTGGCAGAGAGCCAAGGAGCTGGTCACGCACTTCCTGGGAGTGCATTCTGATGAAGATCATCAAAGGTCAGGGAATATTTATAATGTTATTTCTGTTGACTCAAATGGCGGATATTATTATTTTTTCTGAGCGCTGTCTCAGATTATTGCATGGTTTTGCTTTTTCCGTAAAGTTTTTTAAATCTGACACAGCGGTTGCATTAGGAGAGGTATATCTATAATTCCATGTGTAGAACTTGTATTATCATCTACATTTATGTATTTCTGTTGAATGATGTGGCTATGCAAAATCACTGGATGTTTTTGGAACTAGTGGAAGTATTGCGCCAATGTAAACTCAGATTTTTTTAAATATAAATATGAACTTTATCAAACAAAAACACATGTATTGTGTAACATGAAGTCCTATGAGTGTCATCTGGATGAAGATCATCAAAGGTTAGTGATTCATTATATCTCTTTGTGCTTTTTGTGACTACTCTCTTTGGCTGGAAAAATGGCTGTGTTTTTCTGTGAGTTGGTGGTGACCTAATATAATCGTTTGTGGTGCTTTCGCTGAAAAGCCTATTTGAAATCGGACACTGTGGTGGGATTAACAACAAGATTACCTTTAAAACAGTATAAGATACATGTATGTTTGAGGAATGTTAATTATGAGATTTCTGTTGTTTTGAATTTGGCTCCCTGCACTTTCACTGGCTGTTGTCATATCCATCCCGTTAATGGGATTGCAGCCATAAGAGGTTTTAAGGACAAAGAGGGATGAATGTTGATTTTATTGGTGAGGGTTTCAGAACAAAATATAATATTGAGTAATATTTATGCTCCGAATGAGGAAGACCCCAGACTGATAAATATATTACTGGATATTGGTGACTTTCCCCTGGTACCATAATCAGGTCCCTGATGCATTTTTAGACAAATCCAAAACAGGTCTAACCAGGAGCTCTTAAAACTCAAGAAGAAATGAAAACACTGTGTAAAGATGCTGGTCTTTATTATATATGGAGAATGATCAATCCAACTGCTCGGGATTCTTTTCAAATGGGTTGTTTAGTCACGCATCCACTACTTTCTGATCTCTCATGAAGTGGGTGCTTGCAGTGTGGGCACGATAAGCTATGACAGACCCATTGATCTGACCGTTTGAATAGGAAAATGTAAATGTTTGGCGAATGAACACCAGCCTCTTCCAGTGCGAAACAGGTACATGTTTGGGAAACGTTTTTTTAAAGCTTCCATACGCGGAGTAATGATACAATGATAAGCTACTATTAAGAAGTTAGGCAGACAGAACATGGATCAACTTGGGAAACAGAGCTCCAAACAGGTCAAATTGGTTCAACACTTTATTAAATAAAAAAATCTGAATATTCCTTGTACTGAAGCAGAGATGGTATGAATCAGGTGAAAGGCAGAAAATCCATTGAAATTTGAAGCAGATCGACAAGTAGGTGGAATCAGAAACAAGACCGAGCAAGCTGATTACCAATCATAAAGAAATAAACAATATATTTGGAGACTTCTGTCAGGACCTTTATACTTCAGACATTCCTTTAGATAAACAGAAAGCAGAGTCATTCTTTCAGAATTTGTGAAACTAACAGAGGAAGACAGACATTGGCTCGATAGCCCCATGACAAGCAGCGGTGGTAAAACAGGGGTTTCAGAATATTATGTCATTTATTTAACGGGCCCAAATCCATAGTAGTCACTAACAGACTACAATCATCTTCATTTTCAGTAGGACGAGGCACGAAAACACGGTGACTGTCTGTCACCTCTCCTATTTATTATAGCAATAGAACCACTATCCGAAGCTATTAGGCTGCATCAGTCAAGGGGTTAATATGGGAGGCAAGGAGAATAAACTACTGCTTTCATGTCAGACAACATATTTCATGTCAGACTCCCTAGTAAATGCATTCTCTCCTATAAAGTAAACTAGTAAATGCATTCTCAGAATATTATAAAGTAAACTGTAAATGCATTCTCAGAGATATAAATAAAGTAAACTAGTAAATGCATTCTCAGAATATCGGGCTATAAAGTAAACTAGTAAATGCATTCTCAGAATATCGGGCTATAAAGTAAACTAGTAAATGCATTCTCAGAGATATCGGGCTATAAAGTAAACTAGTAAATGCATTCTCAGAGATATCGGGCTATAAAGTAAACTAGTAAATGCATTCTCAGAGATATCGGGCTATAAAGTAAACTAGTAAATGCATTCTCAGAATATCGGGCTATAAAGTAAACTAGTAAATGCATTCTCAGAGATATCGGGCTATAAAGTAAACTAGTAAATGCATTCTCAGAGATATCGGGCTATAAAGTAAACTAGTAAATGCATTCTCAGAGATATGAAGGCTATAAAGTAAACTATTAAATGCATTCTCAGAGATATCGGGCTATAAAGTAAACTAGTAAATGCATTCTCAGAGATATCGGGCTATAAAGTAAACTAGTAAATGCATTCTCAGAGATATCGGGCTATAAAGTAAACTAGTAAATGCATTCTCAGAGATATCGGGCTATAAAGTAAACTAGTAAATGCATTCTCAGAGATATCGGGCTATAAAGTAAACTAGTAAATGCATTCTCAGAGATATCGGGCTATAAGTAAACTAGTAAATGCATTCTCAGAGATATCGGGCTATAAAGTAAACTAGTAAATGCATTCTCAGAGATATCGGGCTATAAAAAGTAAACTAGTAAATGCATTCTCAGAGATATCGGGCTATAAAGTAAACTAGTAAATGCATTCTCAGAGATATCGGGCTATAAAGTAAACTAGTAAATGCATTCTCAGAGATAATCGGGCTATAAAGTAAACTAGTAAATGCATTCTCAGAGATATCGGGCTATAAAGTAAACTAGTAAATGCATTCTCAGAGATATCGGGCTATAAAGTAAACTAGTAATGCATTCTCAGAGATATCGGGCTATAAAGTAAACTAGTAAATGCATTCTCAAGAGATATCGGGCTATAAAGTAAACTAGTAAATGCATTCTCAGAGATATCGGGCTATAAAGTAAACTAGTAAATGCATTCTCAGAGATATCGGGCTATAAAGTAAACTAGTAAATGCATTCTCAGAGATATCGGGCTATAAAGTAAACTAGTAAATGCATTCTCAGAGATATCGGGCTATAAAGTAAACTAGTAAATGCATTCTCAGAGATATCGGGCTATAAAGTAAACTAGTAAATGCATTCTCAGAGATATCGGGCTATAAAGTAAACTAGTAAATGCATTCTCAGAGATATCGGGCTATAAAGTAAACTAGTAAATGCATTCTCAGAGATGTGGGGCTATAAAGTAAACTAGTAAATGCATTCTCAGAGATATCGGGCTATAAAGTAAACTAGTAAATGCATTCTCAGAGATATCGGGCTATAAAGTAAACTAGTAAATGCATTCTCAGAGATATCGGGCTATAAAGTAAACTAGTAAATGCATTCTCAGAGATATCGGGCTATAAAGTAAACTAGTAAATGCATTCTCAGAGATGTCGGGCTATAAAGTAAACTAGTAAATGCATTCTCAGAATATCGTAAACTAGTAAATGCATTCTCAGAGATATCGGGCTATAAAGTAAACTAGTAAATGCATTCTCAGAGATATCGGGCTATAAAGTAAACTAGTAAATGCATTCTCAGAGATATCGGGCTATAAAGTAAACTAGTAAATGCATTCTCAGAGATATCGGGCTATAAAGTAAACTAGTAAATGCATTCTCAGAGATATCGGGCTATAAAGTAAACTAGTAAATGCATTCTCAGAGATATCGGGCTATAAAGCATTCTAAACTAGTAAATGCATTCTCAGAGATATCGGGCTATAAAGTAAACTAGTAAATGCATTCTCAGAGATATCGGGCTATAAAGTAAACTAGTAAATGCATTCTCAGAGATATCGGGCTATAAAGTAAACTAGTAAATGCATTCTCAGAGATATCGGGCTATAAAGTAAACTAGTAAATGCATTCTCAGAGATATCGGGCTATAAAGTAAACTAGTAAATGCATTCTCAGAGATATCGGGCATTATAAAGTAAACTAGTAAATGCATTCTCAGAGATATCGGGCTATAAAGTAAACTAGTAAATGCATTCTCAGAGATATCGGGCTATAAAGTAAACTAGTAAATGCATTCTCAGAGATATCGGGCTATAAAGTAAACTAGTAAATGCATTCTCAGAGATATCGGGCTATAAAGTAAACTAGTAAATGCATTCTCAGAGATATCGGGCTATAAAGTAAACTAGTAAATGCATTCTCAGAGATAAATCCCGGGCTATAAAGTAAACTAGTAAATGCATTCTCAGAGATATCGGGCTATAAAGTAAACTAGTAAATGCATTCTCAGAGATATCGGGCTATAAAGTAAACTAGTAAATGCATTCTCAGAGATATCGGGCTATAAAGTAAACTAGTAAATGCATTCTCAGAGATATCGGGCTATAAAGTAAACTAGTAAATGCATTCTCAGAGATGTCGGGCTATAAAGTAACCTAGTAAATGCAAATAACGGGCTATAAAGTAAAAATGCATTCTCAGAGATATCGGGCTATAAAGTAAACTAGTAAATGCATTCTCAGAGATATCGGGCTATAAAAGTAAACTAGTAAATGCATTCTCAGAGATATCGGGCTATAAAGTAAACTAGTAAATGCATTCTCAGAGATATCGGGCTATAAAGTAAACTAGTAAATGCATTCTCAGAGATATCGGGCTATAAAGTAAACTAGTAAATGCATTCTCAGAGATATCGGGCTATAAAGTAAACTAGTAAATGTAAATCGGGCTAAAGTAAATGCATTCTCAGAGATATCGGGCTATAAAGTAAACTAGTAAATGCATTCTCAGAGATATCGGGCTATAAAGTAAACTAGTAAATGCATTCTCAGAGATATCGGGCTATAAAGTAAACTAGTAAATGCATTCTCAGAGATATCAGGGCCATAAAGTAAACTAGTAAATGCATTCTCAGAGATATCGGGCTATAAAGTAAACTAGTAAATGCATTCTCAGAGATATCGGGCTATAAAGTAAACTAGTAAATGCATTCTCAGAGATATCGGGCTATAAAGTAAACTAGTAAATGCATTCTCAGAGATATCGGGCTATAAAGTAAACTAGTAAATGCATTTCTCAGAGATATCGGGCTATAAAGTAAACTAGTAAATGCATTCTCAGAGATATCGGGCTATAAAGACATAAACTAGTAAATGCATTCTCAGAGATATCGGGCTATAAAGTAAACTAGTAAATGCATTCTCAGAGATATCGGGCTATAAAGTAAACTAGTAAATGCATTCTCAGAGATATCGGGCTATAAAGTAAACTAGTAAATGCATTCTCAGAGATATCGGGCTATAAAGTAAACTAGTAAATGCATTCTCAGAGATATCGGGCTATAAAGTAAACTAGTAAATGCATTCTCAGAGATATCGGGCTATAAAGTAAACTAGTAAATGCATTCTCAGAGATATCGGGCTATAAAGTAAACTAGTAAATGCATTCTCAGAGATATCGGGCTATAAAGTAAACTAGTAAATGCATTCTCAGAGATATCGGGCTATAAAGTAAACTAGTAAATGCATTCTCAGAGATAACGGGCTATAAAGTAAACTAGTAAATGCATTCTCAGAGATATAGGGCTATAAAGTAAACTAGTAAATGCATTCTCAGAGATATCGGGCTATAAAGTAAACTAGTAAATGCATTCTCAGAGATATCGGGCTATAAAGTAAACTAGTAAATGCATTCTCAGAGATATCGGGCTATAAAGTAAACTAGTAAATGCATTCTCAGAGATATCGGGCTATAAAGTAAACTAGTAAATGCATTCTCAGAATATCAGGCTATAAAGTAAACTAGTAAATGCATTCTCAGAGATATCGGGCTATAAAGTAAACTAGTAAATGCATTCTCAGAGATATCGGGCTATAAAGTAAACTAGTAAATGCATTCTCAGAGATATCGGGCTATAAAGTAAACTAGTAAATGCATTCTCAGAGATATCGGGCTATAAAGTAAACTAGTAAATGCATTCTCAGAGATATCGGGCTATAAAGTAAACTAGTAAATGCATTCTCAGAGATATCGGGCTATAAAGTAAACTAGTAAATGCATTCTCAGAGATATCGGGCTATAAAGTAAACTAGTAAATGCATTCTCAGAGATATCGGGCTATAAAGTAAACTAGTAAATGCATTCTCAGAGATATCGGGCTATAAAGTAAACTAGTAAATGCATTCTCAGAGATATCGGGCTATAAAGTAAACTAGTAAATGCATTCTCCAGAGATATCGGGCTGTAAAGTAAGCTAGTAAATGCATTCTCAGAGATATCGGGCTATAAAGTAAACT